>NC_052518.1:48445174-48714066 GCF_014356525.2 Nilaparvata lugens
AACGGACAAGAAATTCAATGTGTTTATTGTAAGCAAGCATTGAAATATCATACTGCTCGTGTATGTTGTATTGGAGGAAAGGCACAGAAACCGTTTAATTTCTCTATATTAGTACCGACATATGTATAGTTTCTTCATTTGCTCATCATGGACCCGTGCAAGTGGATGCAAGCTGATAGTGAATTGGAAATGAGGTTAGAAGAGTGTATTGATTGGTATGACGCCTGTGACATTGCAATTAAACATTCATCTCATGAAAATCATCATTTGGTGAAACAACTAAAAGACATTTTCTTAAACACAGTGAATTTGAACGATATAAATGATTATCTATGCTATTACAGACCTCATAAACTGTCTGTTAATAAACTAATAAAAATTGAAGAGGAAGTGATGAACAATTGTAGTGAATTGTGTAAATAAATTTCTAGTGTATACTCGATTGTTTTTCATTGTACCTACAATGTCTAAGTTTAATTCTTCAGTATTGCTTTGTTAGTTGAGCTGAAAAGATCTCACATGCGTTGAAGCTCAATGCAATAAGTGTGCAGATACAAGTAATTTCTTATCGCGTTTCACCTGTACATACACTCAACTGAAAAATATGGTTGATTGTTATAGCTTTTCAAAGTTCAAGAAACTATCTCGTCTCTTGATGACAATTTCATTCAATGAATTTGATCTAATTGCAAAGAATATTAAATTTTCAACGGGTGATGAGGTGAGTGATCTTGCATTAACAAAAACAGAAAATCTTCACTTTCCAATTCTATCTGAAATTTTTGAATTATTGGATGCATTAGAAACCGGTCATTTCCATTATGGTTGTTCAAATAATGATGAATCATTAGCTATTGTTAATAATTCTAATGATCTCTGGAAATGCTTATATGACATTGCCGATAAAAAATGTAAAAGATCATAGTTCGCTCTCTAGTGAGTTTAAAGATACATGTGTATTTGGAAACATTAAAAATATAACGTTCGTTGTGTGTACAACCCATTGTCAAGAACATGTTTCAGTTAAGTTCGTTTCACTTGAATCTGTCAGTAGATTACCTCTCTCTCACACACATATCTCTCTCTCTACTATTAATCATCAAATAGACTATGACTAAATGTAATTGAGCATGACTAAATGTAATTAGCCATGACTATATTAACTAGAGCATGACAAGAGAGAGAGAGAGAGTATCATCTTCCTCTCCTTCTATCTATGACTAAATGTAATTGAGCATGACTAAATGTAATTAGCCATGACTATATTAACTAGAGCATAACAAGAGAGAGAGAGAGTATCATCTTCCTCTCCTTCTTCTTCTCCTTCTTCTTCCTCTTCTTCTTCTCCTTCTTCTTCCTCTTCTTCTTCTCCTTCTTCTTCCTCTTCTTCTTCTCCTTCTTCTTCTTCTAGAGAGAGAGAGAGAGGTTCTTCTAAGGGGGCGGGGGAGGTGCGGCAGGAGCGGGGGAGGTGCGGGGAAGGTAGGATGGGTGCGGGGGGAGGGGGGAGGGGGGGAAAAGTCATAAAAAAGCTTCCCAAAATCGGTAAATAGGATCTACTGAGCAATTATTAAAGTCTTGTATAACAGTTTAATTATTTTTTTAATTGAATATCACTGTTACTAGTACTAGGACTAACGATCAGTTTATTTCTATCCTAAATAACTACTTCAATTCATTTTACAAGAAGAGTTTTGTAATAGCTTCTCCTTGTTGTAAATTAGCTCATTCATAATAACTGCACTAAATAGATATGTTAATTTTCTCCACTTTCACTAAGCACTCCTGGTGGTTTACACCAGATCTGTTGGCTTCTTCCTTTTCAATCTCATCATTAATGTTGAGTTCTCCAAAAGCTGGATTGCCTCAACATTTTGGTGGTTATGTAGAGCCTCTTCATAGGTCCTTGCTGTTTTTACAATCATCTCCTTAACTGTCTCCACCTGAAGGTCTCTATGAAGGTCAGCGTTCCTGATGAAATATGGAGCATTGACAGCATTTCGAAGAAAGTTGTTTTGGAATCGTTGGATGATGCCAATATTGCTCTCTGCTGTACAGCCCCACAGTTGTGCACGATACAACCAGACAGGCCTCAGAATTTGTCTGTATTGTAGGTTGATAAGCTTGAATTCCTTCCTACCAGCCAATACATTCTACTGTACTTGTAGTTGAGCTCATCCAACTTTTTCTTAACATGGTTTCTACACCGAAGATTGGCATCCAGAGTGATGGCAACATATTTTGCCTCGTTTGCATATGGTATCACGTGGTTGTTGATTCTGACTGGTATGCATTCATGCGGTCTATTTGCGAAGGTCTATTTTCTCATTTTTACTCTTACATAAGTTGTTTGTGAGCATTATTATATTGATTTGTTTTTCATGAGTCGAAGACACTGGGTACGGTACTGTCCAGGTACTTTCACAAACAATTATTACTCGCTATGTTGAAAGCTTTTTCTATTTTACTAATTGATCATCTCAAAACAATATTACATGAATAATTGACAATATTATAATGTGAACTTACAAACTGTAGGCTACCATACCTATTATAAGGTACCTAATATAGGTAAGTGTTGAAGCTGAGCAGTAGCTTGGTTTACAATATTATCACTACCTACCTAGTTTATAGGCTTACTTACAAATTCTCCTTGATATCATGAACTTTCTATAATGAATATTAATATTGTCTTAAAAAAATACCGATCCTAGTGGCTTAGAAGACTCACTATCACAATACACTAGTAATGGCGAGTCTTCTAAGCTTGTGCAAGCTACAATAGTATAGCCTAGGCCTATATCATTTTATCATCCAAAATTGGACTGATATGAATAATTTACTGGTATTGATAATTTTTACATCTAATAATAATGCATGTAGTATAGTGAGTAGACTATTAACAAAATTATCAATACCAATTATTATGATTGATAGAAACTTTTTTCTGAAGACTGCACCTTCCCAAAACTAAAAATGTTGAGGCACAGAGTTGAAAGACTACAGCTGGACTAGTTTTGTATGGTACCGGGTTTTGTTTAATTTTATACAAATCATTTCATTTTGTTCCGAACAATACATTCATTTTTTGAATGTATCCTTGTCAGAAAAATATTCTCATCAATTTCATAAGCCACTTCAGTCCTTCAGTGATGTCAATATAAATGTTGTCCAAAATCATACAACATAGCGTACGGATGTAATTTGAATTTGGCTCCTTCTTCTGTGACTCAAAATGGCGACTGCGCGTACCTGGTATTTATAGTTCCCTAGTACGCGCAGTCGCCATTTTGAGTCACAGAAGAAGGAGCCAAATTCAAGTTACATCCGTATACTCTATGTTGTATGGTATTGGACAGAATTTACATTGCCATCACTGAAGAACTGTAGTGGCTCATAAATTGATGAGAATATTTTTCCAACAAGGATACATTCAAAAAATGATCGTATTGTTCAGAACAAAATGAAATGATTTGTATTTAATTAAACAAAACCCGGTAGCATACAAAACTAGTCCAACTGTAGTCCTTCAACTCTGTGCCTCAAAATTTTTATTAGTTTTCGAAATGTGCAGTCTTCAGGAAAAAGTTTCTATCAATCATAATTAATAATCTACTCACTACTGCATGGATTATTATTAGATGTAAAAAATACCAATACCACAGTAGGCCAGTAAATTATTCATATCAGTCCGATTTTGGATGAGAAAAAGATATAGGCCTAGGCTATAATACTACTGTAGCTTGCACAAGCTTAGAAGACTCGCCGTTACAAGTGTATTGTAATAGTGAGTCTTCTTAGCCACTAGGATCGGTATTTTTTCAAATATATCCATTGTATATTCAAATATATTCAAATGTATTCATTACTCATAGAGTTCATGATATCAAGGAGAATTTGTAAGTAAGCCTATAAACTATAGTGAGGTCCACGTTATAATGGCAGTAGATAAAGATAGGAGAATAGTGATGCTGATTCTCTGCATTGATTAATTATATTTCTACACTGTCAAAAACATCATTGGCATCGTTGTGGACCTGTGGATTTTGAGGTTTAAGATGTGGAACGAAGGTTTAAGATTTTTCATTGGGAAAAATGGTGATACATTGTGGGCAAATAGACCTCTCCACCAAACAACAAAAACAAAAGCTGTAAATATAATAAAGACAATTCCTGGACCAAAAGGGGAGGCAAGAAAGTGTAAAAGTAGGAGTGAATGTTTCCTGAAAATAATTTCGGAATCGATGATTCAAAAAATTGTAGAATATACTAATATATTTATTTCAAAACAAAAAGATGAAAGAAAAAACGATAGTGTAGATGAAGATGGTTTTAGGGACAGAGGTTATAGGCCTACCTCTAGAGAAGAAGTTTTAGCTTTATTTGGAGCTTTATTTTTGATTGCTGTGAAACGGGGAAACCGAAGTGATGTTTCTGAGTTTTTTACTACAAATGGAACTGGGTTGACTATATTACATGCTAACTTTAGTGAGCGTCGATTCCGTATGTTGTTGAGGTCACTTCGATTTGATGACATCACCACCAGAGTGGAGCGATCTCTCCAAGATAAATTAGCTCCTATCCGCGAATTCCATGCTTCATTCATAGAGAACTGTCAAAGTGCATATAATGTTGGTGAATGTATTACAATTGACGAGATGCTGGTAGCTTTTCGAGGACGATGCAGTTTCATACAATACATGCCCCAGAAGCCAGCAAAATATGGTTTGAAAATTTATGCAAGTTGCGACTCACAAACTTTTTACACAAATAATATGTTGATATATTGTGGAGTTCAGAGACCTGGACCATACTCAACCACCTCCAAAAAGCCTTTTGACATTGTAAACAGTTTGTGTGAACCTTTGAAAAAATCAAATAGAAATGTCACTACTGATAATTGGTTCAGTAGCTATCCATTGGCTGAACACCTTTTTTCAAATGGACTGACGTTTTTGGGGACTCTGAGGAGCAATAAAACTGAGATCCCACCAGAGTTCATACAAATGAGTGCTAATTCAACTCCAGGTACTCATTTTTTCGGATGCAATGATTTGGCTACTCTGGTTTCAAGTGTAACCAAAAAAAAGAAATGTGTTGTTGTATTATCAACTCTACATGATGGAAATGAGGCTGATGCTGAAACTAGGAAGCCGGTACAAATAATGGACTACAATTCGACTAAAGGGGGTGTCGATACAGTTGACCTGATGTGTTCGCGAATCACAACATCAAGAAGAACACAACGTTGGCCAATGGCACTTTTCTTTCGCCATCTAGACATTGCCGGAATCAACTCAATGAGGATATACCAGATGAATAATCCACAAATATCTTTCTTGAGGCGGGAATACATATATGAGTTGGCACTGGAGCTGATGGTAAAAAAACTTGAGGCAACGGGCTAAGCTAACTTGTCTTCCAAAAGACTTGAGCTTATTTCTAAGTGCATACAAGGAAACTGATGTTCCAGTTGAGAAGCCAGTGAACCCAAATAGGAGATGCTTCTGCTACATTTGTGGTTCAAAGAAGAACTGCATCACCAAACTACTCTGCAACACTTGTAAGAGAAGTGTTTGCAAAAAACATATTGTACCAATATGCTCCAACTGTGAAAATGCTGACTTGGAGAATTTATGAATAATTATCACATTATTAGTTAATTCATTTATTAGCCTATATTATTTCCAATATTAATTTTTTCTTATGTACTGTATTTAGTTTATCACATTATTAGTCAATTCTTTTATTATATTATTTCCAATATTAACTTTTTCCCATGCACTGTATTGAGTTTACATTTAATATAATAATAATAATACTTATCACAGGAGTTTGTTGATTTGTTATTGCCTATCCTATAATATGTGTATCATACTGTGTCGAGTATTCTCAAACAATTTAAATTCATGAATATATGTGTTTTCAGGCTGTTTATCATACACATTTGTCATGTCAATCGAAATTTTAAATTGAAAACATTGAGAAAACTGGAAGGCGGTAAACTACCGCCGCGCGCCCAGTAGTGTTAGAAAATTCGCGGGCCCGCATGAAGGTTAAATACAATAAATAGAAGTTCCATCCCAATAATTCAAAAGTAACTCAATAAAAAATTTTTAGGCATGGCCTAAGACTTGATAGTTATTATATTAAGGTGAAAACATCTTAAACTTATTGCAGGCACTTGTCAAACAGTTTGAAAATAATGATCACAAATTCCATTCCCAAAAAAAAGGTCAGTAAGGAACACCAAGTAAGTATAGAAAGGAACACTAATATATACTTTATCTAGAATAGTCTGCCAAAAATTGAATGTCCATAACAATTGTTATTTTTTGTTAAATATAAAGAATATATTCATGTATTTGAATAAATATTGTCACGATGTATATCGTAACTAGTGAGGGGAATTGAGTTTAGGGCTTGTTATAAGACGCTCGGTTATCTCTGATGAAATCACAGAGGTCAACAAGCAGCCCAGCCGCTGGGCTACCGCTCAGCAGTGCTGTGCATCCTTACTCCCCTCCATCTCGGCCACTGAGGGAGGCTCGTGAAAGGCTAGTAGGAGGCAGTCTAGTTCTGGTGTCCAGTGCGAGCAGTCGACAGAGAGAGTGAAGGAAGCAGCACACAGCTAGCAACATAGTACATCTCGTGCTTTGAGTGTACTCCGAATCCTTCGACGACCGGGAGTTGTGTCTGAGGTTAAAGGTGGTTAATCTCAGACACTGGTTAATCTCCGCAGTTCAACACACACTTGGATGAGTGTTGTTTGACTTTTTCAACGAGTTTGGGCATCAACCTGTCTGTTACAACCAGCAGCGACATGCCAGGTTTTGGTTGAAACCTGACTACATCTTGGTACATCATCGCCGGAACCTCGAATCGCAAGAGGACCTCGAGAAAGGCTAGGAAAAGCCTTTCCGACAACCCCAAGCTCGATCTGGACTCTAGGAAGACACCCGGTGCCCAGGGACTAGGACTTAGTGATCAGCAGAGAAGTCCGGTGCCCAGGCTCCCGCAGCTTGCCAATTCACTCCGGAATCGCAAGAGGACCTCAAGGAAGGCTAGGGAAAGTCTTTGCGAGAACTCCGAGATCGATCCGGGCCCCAGGAAGACACCCGGTGCCCGAGGACTTGGACTTAGTGCTCAGAAGAGAAGTCCAGTGTGCGGGCTCCCGCAGCTTGCCGATTCACTCCGGAATCGCGAGAGGACCTCAAGAAAGGTTAGGGAAAGCCTTTGCAAAAACTCAGAGATCGATCCGGGCCCCAGGAAGACACCCGGTGCCCGAGGATTGGACTTAGTGCTCAGAAGAGAAGTCCGGTGAGTGTGCTCCCGCAGCTTGCCGATTCACTCCGGAATCGCAAGAGGACCTCAAGAAAGGCTAGGGAAAGCCTTTGCGACAACTCCGAGATCGATCTGGACCCCAGGAAGCCACCCGGTGCCCGAGGACTAGCACTTAGTGATCTGAAGAGAAGTCCGGTGCGCGGGTTCCCGCAGCTTGCCGATTCACTCCGGAATCGCAAGAGGACCTCAAGGAAGGCTAGGGAAAGCCTATGCGACAACTCCGAGGTCGATCTGGACTCCAGGAAGACACCCGGTGCCCGTGAATAGGGACTTGGTGAACAGAGGCGAAGCCTGGTGCGCGGGCTCCTGCAGCTTGCTGATTCACTCCGGAATTGCAAGAGGACCTTGAGAAAGGCTAGGGAAGGCCTTTTCGACGACCCCGAGTTCAATCCAGACCCCCGGAAAACACCCATTTCCCGAGAATAGTGACCTGGTAACCAACTTCAGTAAATAGTTCCAAGACACACAAGAGGACGCATTGTGGCAATCGGGAATGTTATTCCAGTCACAGAGACCTCCTTCACCTCGGACACCGCAGTGTTCCTGTCACTGTTCTACTCCTCAAATCAAATCAAATCAAATCAAATTGGCTTTTATTTTGCATATAACAAAAATACAAGAAAAAACTTATAACTCAATAACATAACATAATTTTACAAACAGTGTATACTTTAGGCAGATCAAATTCTAAAAATATTATGCATCACAACCACTTAGGCCAGAGCCTGTGTGTGGTACATGGAGTCCGTTAAAATAGCCAATACTATTTAAATATAGGCCTAATAGCCTATATTGTTACTTAAAATAAGCATTTTATACTTATAGAGAGAATATACTTTATACTAGAGAATATGCTAGAGAATATACTTTAAGAGAGAATATACTTTAGAGAATATACTATAAGAGAGAATACTATACTTTAAGAGAGAAGAATATTACAAAAGTATTAGAAACTAGAACAATATAAAACTACAGTACAACACATATCAGTGGAACAAAGAAACCATATATTGTTGCACTACAATAAACAACACAGCATATACTAGGGTAAGCGTAAAATCTATTTATATAAATTATAAAAACTGATCACGACTGACTGATTGACTCTCGCATTCATCAGCAAAAACCATAAAATTACTGTAATACTGTATTACTATAAACATCGTTTGCAATACAGCTTCCTTACAGATCGCAGATGCTCGCTATTCATTTTTATTTATTTTTTCATTGTTATTAACAAATTTAATATTTTGTTTTATTTTTTATTATTATTATTTTTATTATTATCATTACTATATGAGTAATTTTTCTTTTTTATGAAACGGAGCTGTGGGGCATCAGTTAATTAGTTATTGATAAATAGAATGAATTAGTTCTTCAATACCCTCCCTGCCAATCTCCTTCAACCAACCAGTAATAAGTTTTTTATAAATAAAAAGGGAATAATCCTCTACCCTTCTTAAGAAAGTGATTCAGAAAATGATGTGCGAAATGTAATGAGTGTTTGTAGTGGAGTGAGCCCCCACAAGTCTAGGTACTTCTATTCCCAAAGACTCCGCCGACCGAGTACTATAGTTGTGAGCAACTCTCGTGAACATATCTGCTCTATATTTATGAATATACAACAGTAGGCTCTTGACATACAACTGGCGAATATCGAGAGCGTTGAACTCGTCATATATTAGTGCAGTTGGGGTATGGACAGGTTTTTTTAAAGCAATTTTTATAATTAGTTTTTGAGTTATCAATAACGGAGATAGAATTGTTTTATAAGCACCCCCATAAGCTAAAATCCCAGCAACTATTAACGATTGGACATATGCAAAGTATACATTCCTAAGTTCATCTTTAGATAAAAACTGACGTAAGTTGAGAAAAATGTAAATGGATTTACGTATTTTATTTTTCAGATAGGCAATGTGAACTGACCAGTTAAGTTTTTCATCAATCATAATTCCCAAATACTTGTAAGAACTCACTCTCTCAATACAATCGTACTGACACTGATTGTTATCTGGATTCCCACAAGAATGTAACATTAACGTGTCAACAGAAGGCTCTTGATTTTTCTGTAAAGAAATTTCCATGAATTTTGATTTTTTTATATTAAGCATCAAAATATTATCATCAAACCACGCCTTCAAAAGGTGGAGATCACGAGAAGCCTTTTGATACATTTCTTCCTTATTCACCCCGGTTACATGTAGAGCTGTCATCAGCAAATAGGAACAGGTTACCGTCAAGTGGCAGTTTAGCTAAGTTGTTTATATAAATCAGGAATAAGAGAGGCCCCAAGGTGCTGCCCTGAACCACACCGTATTCAATGTTGTTAATTTTACTCTCAACACCCAACAGTTGGATGACATGTTTTCTATCCGATAGATAACTCCTGAACCAATTGTAAGAGTTGTGATGAATACCTAACATTTCAAGTTTTTTTAATAGCTTCGATCTATCGACTGTATCGAAGGCTTTGGCCAGGTCCAGAAATATTATTAAATTATTAAGGTTTTTATTTATTGATTGGTCTACTTCTTGAGTTAATTTATACAGTGCATCAGATATGTTTTTGTCCTTCCTGAATCCAAACTGTCCATCTGCAAGAATGTTGTTAGCCTCAATGTAATTACTCAACTGAAATTTTATAATTCTTTCTAAAACTTTAGAGAAAATGCTTAAAATAGAAATAGGTCTGTAGTTACTTTCATGGGATCTATCACCATTTTTAAAAAGTGGAAAAACTCTGGCTATTTTAAAACTATCTGGATAAATACCCTGAGTAATGCTCAAATTATAAATGTGTTTAAGGGGTTTAATAAAGATTTTAATATGTTGTTTGAAAAATTGAGCAGATATATTGTTGAAGCCAGGAGCGGACATGCCTCTTATTTCGGAAGCAAATCTACAAATATCATCATCATTTACCGGATGCAAGATGAAGTTCGTGTCGAGTCTATAGAGATCATCATCAATAGCTGGAACACTATTGGAATGAACGGCCTTTGCCAAATTCTCCCCTAGGTGCGAAAAATAGTCGTTGAATTCATCTGCAACTACTCTCGCTTTATGAAGTGGAGAATCAAAAATATAATTTTTTTTGAAATGATCTAATGGAAATCCTTCTTTTTTATTATTTCTTCCTGAAATTTCATTTATTACGTGCCAGAACTTTTTTGGGTCATTACCACTATCGTTTACTTGATCTCTATAATACTGGGCTTTGGTAGTGCGAACCAACCCTGTTTGGCAGTGCGAAAGCACGGCCTCTCTTACCTAAAAGAGGGAAACATTTCTCTAAGGTACTCAAAGCCCTATTTCAACCCCCGACTCGAACGAGGGTGGTTGGCAGACGCCCCACCAAGACTCCTGTCCCCTGCTGCGGCCCACCCCAGATGCCGACTGAGTCTAGCTGGCCCAGAGCGACACTGGGAATTCTAGTAGAAGAAGGTGTGGTCAAAAATCTACTCAGAAGATTGGCACACGAACGTGGGGCTCAAGGTAGGAGGAGAAAAGCAGCAATGAGTACAGAAGAGAAGTATAATCGCGCCGGAGAAGACAAGGAGGCGCGAGAGGATAGCAGTGATCCAGGAGTGGATCCAGGATCCAGGAGTGTCCTGGGTCTACAAACTCCACCAGAATGAAGCAGTGGAACTAGCAGCGACAGCAGGGCTACCTACAACGGGTACAATGGCAGAGCTGAGGAAGGTTCTTGTGAAGACGGCAGGCAAAACCAGCAGTCCGAACCAGGCTAGCAATGGAGCTAGTACAAGCTATCATGAGACGGAAGGAGCAACGTCTTTGTGGCCTCCTGTAGAGGAGGATCATCAGGAGTCTTCTAGACTTGGAAAACTGCCCAAGGAGGTGTCACCAGCTTCAGATGGCAAGTCATGCCATTCATGGGTGTATTGATTGCAGAGCAGAGACGCTGTCGATTTGCTCCTGGACTCGGTGCCCACAGACGGCACCTGTTTCGAGTTGTGGAGAGCTTAACAGAGCAGCGGCAGTGATATCTCACAATGCTACCGCTGCCTCCAGGTGAAGAGGCTGTGATACAACCAGCGCTGCCAAGATCAATGCCGGCACATGGAGATACTGGTCCACTATATCATACGAGACCTGCATTAGTGAGACCAGAGGCGTCACCAGCTCACCAGTACAGGCCCCGACACGCACCGCGCTCACCAATCTGAGCCGCAGCCCCTCACACTCCATTTATGGACCCAGGGACGGTGTGTGATAAAGTTTGGGGATGGAGGTTGTCATATGATGGCAATGGAGACACTCCTAGTTTCCTAGAGCGCCTCGTGGAGTTACAACAAGCCTATGGGCTGACAGGGGAGCAGTTGTTCCCGGCGCTACCAGAAATGCTAGCGGGAAGGTGTTCCTTATGGATGCGGAACCGGAGAGGGTTCTGGCATCATTGGAATGATTTTATGAGAGACTGTCGGTCTCGTTATTATCCAGCAACCTATGAGGAAGACCTGGATACTCAAATCCTGGGTCGACAGCAGCGAGAAGGCGAGGCCATCAATGACTACATAGAGGAACTTCAGACCCTCAAGAGGCGGAGAGGAGATTTCTCAGTCAGCCACCAGCTGCAGAGGCTCTACAAGAATCTTCTACCCCAGTACAAGCTGTACATCAGGGAAGCCGAAGTCTATTCGGTGGATGATCTGCTCAAGCTGGCCAGGCAGTATGAGAGGATAAAGTCGGAGGAGAAAAGCGCTCAGCAGAGGCTGCGAAACAGGAGGAGGTTCGTGAACCTGTGAAATCGCGCCCTGTGCCGGAGCCTACAACAACCCAACGACGAGCGGAGTCGACTCCAGTGGGACCTGTCTGCTGGCAGTGCAAGAAAGTGAGTCACTGGAGGTCAGAATGCCCTAAGATTTCTCTCTGCGCGGCCTGTAGGAAACCTCGTCCCAGTTGCACCTGTGAGAAGGAACAGAAGAGGACGACAGACAAAGCCGTCGTGGTGAGAGCTAGGTACCAGCTTCAACTGGAACCGGAGTCACAGTTCGACAATAGGCTGTATACCACAGTCGAGGTAGCTGGCCACCAATATCGAGCTTTACTCGATACAGGAGCTGAATCCAACTACTTAAGCTTGGCAATGTTTGCAAGCTTGGAAGCAGCTGGATGTGCAAGGAGAACTCCGAAAGAGAGAGGTGCGATCTTGGCAAATGGAACCACGGCGCGGCTGTATGGGAAGGTGGAAATCAACCTGAAAGTCGGCCAAGAAGTGCTATTCACAGTGATGACAATCATGGAGAGATTATCTCCCGAATTTTTATTCGGTATGCAGTTCCTGCAGGAGCACAGGGTGAAAATTGACACCCACACCCGCACTGTGGAGTGGGAGCCCCAACCCAGGGAGAAGAGTGCTCCAACCACCCAGAAAACTGCGAAGGCCAGAGGAAGGGAGGTGAATTCCGGTGCAGCTGCAATAGACATGCAAGGAAATTGTCCGCAACCCCAGGAGACACGTGTCTTCATGCTGGTACATGTCCGAGATGTCTGGCTCAATGCACTGGTTGATACTGGAGCTGAGTTGTCCTATGTCTCTGGAGAGGCAGCACAACGACTGAAGAAGTCTGGCGATTGCTAGATTAAACCAATTAGTCATCAACCTGTTTTGGTGACTGGAGAGAAGCTTCCGGTAGTGGAGGAGCTGAAGCTGACCACCAAGGTGTGTAGTAGACGAGTCTACTGGAGGGTGGCAGTGATCAATGAGTTGGAATCTGAAATGATTTTGGGATTAAGTCATTTGAGAGCGATTCAAGCAAGACTCGATCTAAGGCAGAGGAGGATGATATTGCCTCCGGCTTTAGTGGGACAGGTGGCAGCAGTCACTTCAGAAAAGGAGGAGTTCGAAAAATTCCTGGAGACAGAGCTGAAAAAATTCAGAGGTGCGACTCACCTCCTGGTTCATAAAATCAGGCTGAAGGAAGGAGCTGAGCCATTCTGACAACATCCGTATCCTCGCAATCCATCCCAATCAGCGGGTTATCGAGCCGAGCAGTAGCCCTTGGAGTTCACCAATTGTCTCAGTGAAGAAGGCTAATGGAAAGATGCGATTTTGCATCAATTTCCGGCAGATTAATGCACTCACGGAACGAAATGCATATCCCTTGCCGAATATGACAGGCATTTTGGATCGATTAAGGAACTCTAAATACATTTCTTCGATTGACTTGAAGAGCAGGTACTGGCAAGTACCGTTGGAGGAGCAGAGTAAGCAGCTTACAGTGTTTACGGTTTCTGGAAGAGGGCTATTCCAATTCCGGATGATGCCGTTTGGTCTACACTCGGCTGGAGCTACATTTCAGTGTCTTCTAGACTGGGTAATTGGACCGGAATTGGTACCCTGTGCTTTCGCTTACCTAGATGACGTCATCGTCCTGGGGGGAACGATGGAGGCTCATATGCTAAATTTAGCTAGAGTGTTCAGTAGGTTGAGAGAGGCTGGCTTGATAATCAACCAGGAGAAATGCCAGTTCTTGAAGCGGGAGCTATGCTACTTGGGCCACATAGTGACAGAGCAAGGACTCAGGACCGATCCTAAAACAGTGAGAGCTGTAAACGAGTTCCCAACTCCGCAGTGGCTCAGGATGCTCCGAAGTTTTCTGGGGTTGGCATCCTGGTATAGGAGGTTTGTCCCGAATTTCTCAGACCTTGCAACCCCATTACACCGGTTATTGAAGGTAGGAGTGAAGTGGCATTGGGGACCAGAAGAGGAGAGAGCTTTCCAGGAGATAAAGGGGGCCCTCACTAGATCTCCAGTGTTCACATATCCTCACTTTGAACTTCTGTTCACACTCCAGACAGATGCCTTAGAGTATGGATTAGGATCCGTGCTTACTCAGGAGGTCGATGGAGAGGAGAAGGTCATCGCCTATGCTAGCAGAGGGCTCAAGGGGACCGAACTGAGGTATTCCACCACCGAGAAGGAATGCCTGGCTGTGATTTTCGCTCTGAGAAAATTCAAGCTGTATATAGAGGGGTACGAGACTACAGTGATCACAGATCACCAGTCTCTAAAGTGGCTTAGAGCTATCCCGAACCCTACAGGAAGGCTAGCAAGATGGGCCTTAGAAATGCAGCAGTACAACTTGGTCATCAAATACCGACGAGGAAAGCTGAATGTGGTCCCTGATGCTCTCTCACGAGCATTGCCAGGAGGCGATGTACTGGCCGATCCACAGGAAGTCCAAAAGGAACCCACAGGAGCGGTCGCCATCATCATCATGGAAGATGACACATGGATAAGGAGGATGAAGAGCAATCTACTCCATCATCCAGAGAAGTACCCCGACTATATGGTGAGGGGTGAGGCTTTGTATCGACATATATGGGCCCATCAGCAACCTCCTGGTGCACCGGAGAGTGATGGCTGGAAGCTGTGTATTCTGAGAGGTGCAAGGGCGGAGATACTTCAGCAAAGCCACAATGCACCGACAGCGGGCCATCAAGGAGTGTTCCGTACTTATCACCGGATAGCCTGTCGCTACTACTGGCCAGGCTTGTATGCAGACGTTGCGAAGTATGTGAGGCGCTGCAAGACCTGTATGAAGCATAAAGTGGAGCAGCGGCCTCCATATGGGCAGATGAATAGCCAGAGGAAGGTAATGCGACCCTGGGAGACTGTCAGCACCGACATTGTGGGCCCATTACCTCGCTCGAAGAGAGGGAATAAATACCTGGTGGTATTTCAGGACCAGTTCACGAAGTGGACGGAAGCTCAGCCGCTAGCTCAGGCAGACAGCAATGCTGTAGCGCGAGCTTTGAGAGAGCTAGTCGTCACCAAATTCGGAGTGCCAAAGCTGCTAATCTGTGATAATGGAACACAGTATACAAGTAGACTTTTTAAGTCATACTGTAAAGATAATGGCATCACATTATTCTACACTCCACCTTATACACCGAGCTGTAACCCTACAGAGAGGGTTAATAGAGTCATGAAGACTATGATACAGCTCTAAGTAGGCGAACACCATGCTGATTGGGATCGCTATGTGGAGGAATTTTGTTTTGCCATGAATATAGCAGTACACGTCGGTACTAAGTATACTCCTGCTTTCCTCAACTTCGGAAGGGAATTGAGAGCACCAGGAGATGCTTGCTGCGAGGAGGAAGGCGATCCCCGACAGGAGGACGGAGGCATGAGTCGTGCAGCCCAGCTGAGAAGGCTGCAAGTACTGAAGCGTGCGCAGAAACTCGTTTTAGATAACCTAAACGAGGCCTACAATAATACCAGGAGGTATTATAATCTTAGGCGAAGACCGCTGGAACTAAAGACGGGCCAGTTGGTGTATAAGAGGGATTATCATCTCTCATCTGGAGTGAACCAGTTTGCGGCTAAGCAAGCACCGAAATTTTCTGGGCCCTATGAGGTAGAGAAAATGTTGAGCGCTTCTGTAGTGTTATTAAAGGGAGCTGTCGGTAAAAGGCTGACTGTTCACGTGAAGGATATAAAGATCTTGCCGCCCCTTCCCGAGGAGGAAGAGGACGAAGATGAAGGAGACAGCAGCGGAATAGGAGCCGACCGCGACGGCCGAGAGGGCAACAATGGAGGAGCCAGTGCAGAGGAGGACGGTGACGACAGGAGGAATCACGTAAGCCAGGTGACGCTGCCCACTCGGCTGATGGAGTACTGAGGAAGGGTAATTCAACATCAGTAATCAGGTGAGTGGCCAGAAGGAGAAATAGCATCAAATTTGAGGAAAATACATTTTGAAATATAGTTCACGCTTAATTATGGGGTTCAAGATAATTAATAGCATTGGTACTAGTTGAAACTAGCCGTGATATTGGAGGATGAAATAATTATTTCTTGTTTGAGAGAAATACATTGATATTAGGCCTATATTTAAAGGTAGCAAAATAATAACAATTTTCCGAGTAAATTGTCCTGGTTAATCAGAGTCAAAATTAAGCTGAGTGGCAACTCAACCATTTAAGTTTAATTAATCAGATAATTAGTCTCTGGGCTTTATCTGTTAAGTCGGAAAAATCTTGTTACTCTTTTCTTTCATCTCCAGTAAAATCGCCATTTTGTCGTCTTGGAACTCCCAATCCAATTCCCCTTACCAAGCATGGGTTAAAAAGATGGAATTTGTACCATTTTATTTTTCATGTTGTCAATTGCAGCCTGTGAACTGTATGACGATTTATGTCATTGGAGTAAATTAGTTGTCAGATTATCCTGAATAAAATTATTCATCCATGAGGTTATGGATTAAATATTTATTAGTCTATAATCATAGAATGAAACCGGCGATAATTGCTTGGGTCCATGGTAATTAGTAAATTACGATGCAGTAAATAACAGGAGTTATTTTTCTGTGGATATAAGTCAATTATGTTGCAATGGATTATTCATAATAATTGAATAAGTTGCGTTTGATTGGGAGTCATGATGCACTACAATCATATTTTTGTTGGTTTCAAATAATTATGATTCAATTGCTCCAATATTTTATTGAAAATGAAAAGGACCTGAAGGCCTGTAATAAGTGAAATAAAATCTTCATTATTTCAACTCATTTAATTCCATCTCGGTTTTGAAGATTACTTGAGCTGTATTATTATTGCAGTAGTCGAAGTTCTATTGTGCTATTGTTCTAATTGTGATTTAGTCACGTTTGGAAGACGGATCCAAGTTTCTCACGGCCTGTACTTGTGGACATTTTCAGTGGCTATATTTTTATCTTCAATAAATCAATTCTATTAAGGAAATTAATAAAAGAAAATTTTGTCATCGTTTCATATTAGAATGAGCATTAGGAAATGGCGTTTATCCTATTCTTTAGTTCTGCCAGTTTGATCTGAATCTCAGTGCTACGTGACTGTTGAGCGGTCGTCGCTTGCGATAAGATAAAATAATCAACTTGTTTTGTCTATTATACTGATTATTCTTGTCCGATCTTGCATTGTTTTTCATTTTATTCAAGCCAATAATTCCAGATTATTCCTGTTTTTCTCCCGTTTATTGTTGCTTCTCTGACTCCTCTCTGTCAGTCTGTTGTGAGCTACCATGCAGTCAACATCAGGTTACCGGCTATTGTAGAGCAGCTTATTATTATTGGACACTGTGATTTTTGATTATTTCTTTTGAGTCTCTCATCACTCTACTGTTTTCCTTCGACTTCTTATACAAACTCTGTTTCGTTTCCTATTGCATTTTTCTCTAGTTATTTGTCTTGTATTTTCTTCGAAATTGATAACCGCCATCGTCAGCTTCCTCATTTCTTCAGCACCATTCATTTCTCTTTTTATCACCTTCCTCTCGATCTTACTTCGTTTTCCTTTCTCAATCTACCCTGTGGAAAATGCCATCCTTCCACACCTCATTCACCGACCAAGTGCTCCGCGAGATGGAGCGACTGTCCTTGACTGAGAAGGGAAGGTTTTCACCGCTCCAGGCTCTATGTACCCAGCATGCGGGTCGCTCCCCGGAAGGACTTCAGGAAGTATTGAAAAATTTGAGGAGCGACACCCTCCTTGGTTTTCCTCTAATACGGCAAGGAGGCATTGCTCTCGCCGTAGTGGATTGGAAGGAAGCACTCACCACCATCCTTGACCCGGGACACCAGACCACCACTGAGGACTATGATGCGGTCCACGCCATCATGGCAAATTTTTTTCAAGTTAAAAGACTGCGACGCATCCAGGGATTTGGTTCAGTGTTTTCAACATGTCCAAGAAGGCCTGACCCGCTGGCAAGCCAAGAGGATTATTGGGCAGCAGCTTCTCCAGCTACTTCAATGTCGAACCCCTCCTGTGGATACCCTGGTGGAAGCTGCCTCAAGCGAATTGTTCGAGGTCCTCCCCACTCTGCAAACGGGACACGACCGCGATGTAGTGGTCATGGTGGGTCTGTCTTCTTCCGAGACCCCTGCTGGCTCAGACCGAGCCGAGGTTCATCTCCCCTCGACCTCTGCTGCCGCCAGCTCCCTGATGGAGATACCAGAAGTCCCTACGGAGGACGAGGATGCCCTACTGGGAGGAGGAGGAGGCGACTTCTCCATTTCCCCGGCGTATGGGACACCTGAGGAGGTTGTGCAACCCACAACTCCTACCTGCACCTCGACACGGCCGGCAACCCCAACTCTCCCCACCCCGTGCTGGATTCAGGAGAGGAGCCTCACTGAGGCTTGGGGAGCAGCCTCCGCCAGACAATGCGGACCTCCTGAGAGTGCTGGTGGGCTACCAGCCTCCTGCAGCCAACCACCGACACCTCCCCGCCCAACCGCCACCGCCAACCATGGAGTACCTTAAATAATGGAACTTTCCTCCGAGGACGAGGAGGAAGGGACTCTGCTTCCACCACCTAACCGCCTGACTGCCGCCAACCAAGGACGAGGACTTGCCCTCGTAACCATTGAGGATGCGGCAAATGCAGTGTGCAAGCACGGCAGAGTTTGGCAGTGCGCAAGCACGGCCGCGCAGGGCGCAAGCCTGGCAAATGCAGTGCGCAAGCACAGCAAAGTTTGGCAGTGCGCAAGCACGGCCCCGCAGGGCGCAAGCCCGGCAAATGCAGTGCGCAAGCACGGCCGCGCAGGGCGCAAGCCTGGCAAATGCAGTGTGCAAGCACGGCGAAGTTTGGCAGTGCGCAAGCACTGCCGTGCAGGGCGCAAGTCCGGCAAATGCAGTGTGCAAGCACGGCAGAGTTTGGCAGTGCGCAAGCACGGCCGCGCAGGGTGCAAGCCCGGCAAATGCAGTGTGCAAGCACGGCGAAGTTTGGCAGTGCGCAAGCACGGCCCCGCAGGGCGCAAGCCCGGCAAATGCAGTGCGCAAGCACGGCCGCGCAGGGCGCAAGCCTGGCAAATGCAGTGTGCAAGCACGGCGTAGTTTGGCAGTGCGCAAGCACTGCCATGCAGGGCGCAAGCCCGGCAAATGCAGTGCGCAAGCACGGCCGCGCAGGGCGCAAGCATGGTGAAGTATGGCAGTGCGCAAGCATGGCCGCGCAGGGCGTAAGCCTGGCAAATGCAGTGCACAAGCACAGCGCAGTTTGGCAGTGCGCAAGCATGGCCGTGCAGGGTGCAAGCCCGGCAAATGCAGTGCACAAGCACAGCAAAGTTTGGCAGTGTGCAAGCACGGCCGCGCAGGGCACAAGCCCAGCAAATGCAGTGCGCAAGCACGGCCGTGCAGGACGCAAGCCCAGCAAATGCAGTGCGCAAGCATGGCGAAGTTTGGCAGTGCGTGAGCATGGCTCGCAGGGCAAAAGCCCGGCTTTGTGTTCTGTGTTACCCTTTATGGAAAAGGCCGACTTAGTGCTCAGAAGAGAAGTCCGGTGCGCGGGCTCCCGCAGCATGCTGATCCACTCCGGAATCGAAAAGAGGACCTCGAGAAAGGCTAGGGAAAGCCTTTGCGGGAACTCCGAGATCGATCCGGGCCCCAGGAAGACACCTGGTGCCCGAGGACTTGGACTTAGTGCTCAGAAGAGAAGTCCGGTGCGCAGGCTCCCACAGCTCGCCGATTCACCCCAGAATTGCAAGAGGATCTCGAGAAAGGTTAGGGAAAGCCTTTGCAAGAACTCCAAGATCGATCCAGGCCCCAGGAAGACACCCGGTGCCCGAGGACTTGGACTTAGTGCTCAGAAGAGAAGTCCGGTGTGCGGGCTCCCGCAGCTTGCCGATCCACTCCGGAATCGCAAGAGGACCTCGAGAAAGGCTAGGGAAAGCCTTTGCAAGAACTCCGAGATTGATCCTGGCCCCAGGAGGACACCCGGTGCCCGAGGACTTGGACTTAGTGCTCAGAAGGGAAGTCCGGTGCGCGGGCTCCCGCAGCTCGCCGATTCACTCCGGAATTGCAAGAGGATCTCGAGAAAGGTTAGGGAAAGCCTTTGCAGGAACTCCAAGATCGATCCAGGCCCCAGGAAGACACCCGGTGCCCGAGGACTTGGACTTAGTGCTCAGAAGAGAAGTCTGGTGCGCGGGCTCCCACAGCTCGCCGATTCACCCCAGAATTGCAAGAGGATCTCGAGAAAGGTTAGGGAAAGCCTTTGCAAGAACTCCAAGATCGATCCAGGCCCCAGGAAGACACCCGGTGCCCGAGGACTTGGACTTAGTGCTCAGAAGAGAAGTCCGGTGCGCGGGCTCCCGCAGCTCGCTGATTCACTCCGGAATTGCAAGAGGATCTCGAGAAAGGTTAGGGAAAGCCTTTGCAAGAACTCCAAGATCGATCCAGGCCCCAGGAAGACACCCGGTGCCCGAGGACTTGGACTTAGTGCTCAGAAGAGAAGTCTGGTGCACGGGCTCCCGCAGCTTGCCGATTCACTCCTGAATCGCAAGAGGACCTCAAGGAAGGCTAGGGAAAGCCTACATGATAACTCCGAGGTCGATCCGGACCCCAGGAAGACACCCGGTGCCCGTGAATATGGACTTGGTGAACAAAGGCGAAGCCCGGTGCGCGGGCTCCTGCAGCTTGCTGATTCACTCCAGAATCGCAAGAGGACCTCGAGAAAGGCTAGGGAAGGCCTTTTGGACGACCCCGAGTTCAATCCTGACCCCCGGAAAACACCCATTTCCTGAGAATAGTGACCCGGTAACCGACTTCAGTAAATAGTTCCAAGACACACAAGAGGACACATTGTGGCAATCGGGAACGTTATTCCCGTCACAGAGACCTCCTTCACCACGGACACCACAGCGTTCCTACTCCTCTCACTCCATGCCCAACCCTGTTTGGCAGTGCGAAAGCACGGCCCCTCTTACCTAAAAGAGGGAAACATTTCTCTAAGGTACTCAAAGCCCTATTTCATCCCCCGACTCGAACGAGGGTGGTTGGCGGACGCCCCACCAAGACTCCTGTCCCCTGCTGCGGCCCACCCCAGACGCCGTAGTCATATTATTTCTACTGAATTTCCATTAGACTCTGTTTATCAATCATTTTTGACTTAATTTTACCAATAATCTATTCAGAGGATCAGGTTATTCATTGTGCATGAATTTATTCTGATATTACAGATAGCCTCAGTATCTAGTGATAGCATTATAGAAGATTAATAATAAACATATGGGATGAATAAACAGTAATTGACTGAGAAGTGAAGGCTTTGTTTCAAGTGGAGCCTTTGGCATTTGTCTGTCTGTCTTTGCAACAATTATGCCTAAACCAAGGCCGAGCTATAGAAGTATAATTCAAATGTATCAATATTATAGCTAGGCCAAGCCTTTTTTGATTATAATGAATTATTAATTTGTGATGAATTTTGAATAGCCTCTCATATTTTATAAGTGAGCTGATTCACTCATTTATTCTGTAAAACCTTTTTTTAGTAAAGCTTTTAAATCAAATTTGACAACTTCTGATGGGAATGACATCTTCAATGAATCAATTCATAGTAGCCAAATACTATTTTGTGGATCTGCAATAATTGTGGTGTTTTTTTATTTATATTACAATGTTTTAAATGTATACTGTACCATGCAGAATCGAAACATGTTCAATAATTTTGAAGTAAGGTAAGTCAATATTTCAGTACAAACTACACCTATGTTCCTGATTGAATAACACATATGCCCAGTTGCACAGAAGTAGGTTGAATTTTAAACATGATATGAAGTGGCCATAGTTGATTGGACTAGATGCTGGCTTTATGATTCAGAGGCTCGGGTTCAAATCCATTGAGGACATAAACACAGGTTTGTAATCCCATCGACAAAACAAAATTACCTATATGGGTGATTTACTCCAGTCCAGTATCAGCCAGTGCATGTTTTGAACATTATCAGATTTTATTTGACCGACTTGGTAAATCCTAGCATAAATAACACTCAAAAAATTTCGTCAGAGTTGAAAACATATTTTATGTTTTGGTGAGTCTCCTTTTGTTCTTTTATCCTACATCATAATTCAAACATAAATCGTATTATCATTACAAAGTATTCAACTAGTTTGAAAAAAATCATCTGGCTTTTGTCAACATTACTGTATTAATTCATCAATGCTTATGGTCTATTTTGAATCCTTTAGAGTTATTGTAACGTAAAGTAAAAATATCCTGAGAATATTATTTCTTAGTTGGCACCTAGGGCTTATGAGGAAGCTATATTCCAATCACTGCAATCCACAAGGTAGGTAGCCTACAGTAGTTTTCCACAAATCCTTATCAGTGAGAAGTCAGTGGTATTTGAGTTTTATAAGTATATAAATAATAACATTGGTATTATCAGTTTTGTCCAAATACTCATTTTCAACTAGAGCCATTGATAATAACTTAATCATTCGTAAATAATGATGAGAAAATGCATAAATTGGAATGACATAATTTGAATTATGGAAAATCCAAGATGGCTAGCGCGAGAAAAAAGTGGCGTCAGAGTGTACCAATGGGATAGCCTATTGTTTCATCTCCACAATCCTCCTTGTTTCGCCCGTACCATACCAAGCAACAGAATAGGTACAGAATGAAAACTGTCAATCAAACGCCTATCCAACCAATGCTTTTTACATTCAATACAATTCAATTTCATTAATTGCCAATTAGAATATTCAAAACATATTACAAAATCTTCATAATATGACATATCATTAAAAATATAAATAAATAAGCATTGTAATATTACATTTTTTCTCACATTGGAATCAAATCTTCAATTCGAGATCTATGAAACTTTATAGTAAATATCAGAGTCATCGATATACAGACAAACTTTTTGACTGAGAATTTTTTATCGTAAATGATTGTTGCATTGTTCCATGGTGTCACCGAGGCTGGGTTGACAGAATTAAAAAGATAAATGGTTTATTTAAATCGAGATGATATATAAAAATTTAAAATAACAGTTTCAAAATAAAGTTTTATTGAGAACAAATATAAAATGTGAATTCTAAACTTGTAATTTATAATTTTTTGGTGACGTGTCCGTAACGTTGAGGTGTCTAGAAGCTTTGCTCTTTTCCAGCTTCTCTCTGAAACATGGCTGGCTGATGGGTGTTGTAACTTTGTGCTCTTTAAATAATTTTCTATTTAAGTGAATTTATTAATGTTTTAATTTAAGTTTTTATCAGTTTATAGTGTTCTATTTTGTCTGTTTATTGATTTGTGTGTATACAAGCCAATAGCCACTGTTTTTTCAACTGTAAACTAGATAAGTATTTAGTTCGTAGTAACTGTGGATGCTTAGGCTTGTAAGTTATTGTTCTTTCTATATTTTTGTAATATATTGCCAAAATTCTTCTGCAGATTATAAGTTCATTTGCTCTGAAAACTGGATTTCTCATTCATAGGCGATAGATCCATTCATAATTTATCAAGAATCTATTACTTTGGAGCCGATAAATTTCCTTAGGTTAATAGGTGTTAAATGCTATCCAACCGATTTAGGAAAAACTGGTAGCACGGCAAATGTTACCCCTGTGGTGGGACCGAATTACAAAATAAATATGTCCCAAATGGTACACCATGAAATCCCTGGTTATGAAAAATTATTAGTAGGATAGATATCTTGATAGGTTATGAATGGTATACAGTACTGCTGAATGGGAAGTCGGTTCAAGAGAGATCAAGTTTTAATGAATAGATATCAGTGCATATTACAAAATGGCAAACATTAAAAATGATATAAATCTTATAGCATTCCTAACACAAAGATTTGATAATTTTAAACAAGAGCAAAATGCTAGGTTTGATGAGCAATATGCTAGGTTTGATGAGCAAAATGCTAGGTTTGATGATATGAAGCAAGAATTTGCTAGCATTAGACTAGAGCAGGTTAGTATAAACCTTCTATTGAAAAATGCACATGAAACATTGAGTGATAATCATGAAGATGAAAACAAATTGAAGCAGGATAATAGTAGTGTTAAGATACAGGATCAACTCATTCAAGTTTCTAACAATGTAGGCCTAGTTACTGTTGTTGAAAAAGTCAACCTTAATGAGATAGTAGAATTGAGTAAAGAAGTAGGTAGGGAGTTGTCTTCACTGAAAGTCAACTATCATGAAAGTAATATTGCTACATTGAAGGTTAGGAAAACTATGAACAAAGCGAATGATTACATGAGACTGGTTTCTGTGGAGGTTAGGAACAATGTAAACAAAATGAATGTTGCTTTGAGTCAAGTTGATGAGTTCAACTTTCAACTGAGAATTGAAAAGGTGTATGCAATGCATTCTCAAGTGAACATGACTAACTTTTGTGAGCAAAATGGCTTTGTTGAAACAAATGAACCCATGAATAAAATTATGTTCTTGAAGAAAACAAAACACAAAGTCACCATTGATGTGTTAGTATTCAAAGGTTGTTTCAAGTTGCTTATTTACAAGATGATGACAGTGAATCACATGATGAAAGGGTATTCCCCAGCACACAATGATTAGGAATCCTGTGTCATGCCGGGATTCAGAATAGCAATGACCGTAAATACTACGTATGGTAAGAGTCCATAATTGTATCTTTTTTCTTTCCTGTAGCCTATTTTTCTTGGCCCTTAATCTTTTCAAATTTCGATTCTTTCCTGTCTTTGTGTAATGTTCAGTAAAATTCTTCTATGATGCATATCTTAACCAATCTTGTCCATAGTCATTTGAATTTGTATTTCTTCTGAAATAATATTAGAAGTTGAAATAGTAGCTTATTTTCCTAATCTTTAAATTGTTGATAAAACTTAACTTTTCTAAAATCTATCCATTGTAGTGTAAATAATTGTTTGCTTGCGGTATATTTTTTCATCATGTATTACATATTTTAATCATGTCTATTTTTTTTTTAGGTATCATATTAGGTAATTAGGTTTTTCAGAGCAAATTTTGTCCCATGTTCTCATCTTTCATTGCATATCGTGCCATAAGCCATATGTAATTAGGTTATAGTTTTCTTCTGGGCTTTTAACCAATTTTGCATTTTATTTTTTTTTGCTGTCCAATACTTTGGATTTTTGGTAGACAAGTAGGTGTGATTCTTTTAGAGGTGTGGGTGTGAACCACATACGGCTGGACTCGATTATCTGACCTACTTGTTTGCGATATAAAAACCTTAAGACTGCAACATAAAATGTTTGTAAAAACTTTTGCATACTTTTGTTTTTGTGGTCCGATACTAGAGTCTGCTATCACATTGCCTTACAGACATCTAGGAACTATCCACCCAGTCACAATAGTCAACATATTTTTTCCTTCACCAGTTGTTTTTGTGGGAGTGATAGCTCACAATTATAACAAATTAGAGTCATACTTGGAATTTACAAAATTCCATAGTAGTATATTTTATTAAATATACTTCCTCATGAAAGTTCAGTACTGACATGTAGGATAGGCTCTAATTAATCTTTCTCTTCTTTGTATTATTTAGGAAATTTATTTACCCAGTTTTCTTTTCCTCTTGTTTGTATTTTTTTAGGGAACTTATTTACCCATTATCCATCCTGATCGTCTTTGTATTATAATCTTGAAATGTTTGTACTTATTATACAGTCTTTAAATTATAAATTATTTTAAAAAATAAATGGTTCAATTTAGAACATGCTGAAATCTATTCTTATGTATAAATTCTTTTGTTATAATAAATAAACTTCAAAATTTGAAAGTATTAATGAACTGTGTAGCCATATATATGTGATGTATTAATGAAAGTTAACTTGAATAATAATGTTTTCATTGAATAAAAACGTTGTATTATATTATCAATTGAAATGAGTTAAAGGTTAAAATTTTTCTAAAGCTTTTATGATTGATGTCTTTTTCTAAATTTTAAAACTGTTTGTTCTATAAATTTTGATATGATTGATTATCGTTTGAAATGGATGCTGGAGTGTATGTAGAAATTTTAAGTGGGGTTTGTTGATTAGAATTTTGCTGGTATGTGATTGTTTTTTGAGATGGAAAACCATTATTGCCTAAAGAAGAAATGACCAGAAGGTTATGACTTAGAGAGGCAGTAATGAGATAATATTTTTTTGTGTTGATTACTTATGTTGATTGCCATAGATGCAAAATAATGATTAATAATGTTGATTGCCATAGATGCAGATTACTTATGAATATTGATTGCCTTTGAAGCAAAATATTATTGATGTTTTGAATGATTTCTTGTTTAATGATTGATAGTAAAGTTTTGTCATGAAATGTAGTTTGTGTTTAGAACATTGAAAAGTCGAAATAAACTATAGTATCCAACAAACGATGATTAATTATATTGAATAATTTGCTTTTTATAAAATATTTGAACAATGAATAGATGGAAATGAATTTTTTTTATATTGAAATTTATAATTGATATCTCCATATTTCACAATTTATGTATTGCTGACTGTATAATAAGATGTTAACAAATTTCAATTTTATATTGATTATATACTTAAAAATAATTTTCATGTGTATTAGATTGTATTGATAGCCTAATCAAAATTTTTCCTTTCAGTTTATAAGCATTTTAAGATAACAGGTACAGCACAGACATTAACATTGAAATAGTTATCATGTGAATCTCGAAATCAGCAACAAGTGAACGCCATGAAGAGTGTTAAGAACATTTGGGTGATTTTTGAACTAGTGTGACTCAACTACGCCAAAATCTATGCCTGCGCCAATGCTGATGCCAACACCAATATCTACGCCAATGCCAATGCCTGCGCCAATCCTGATGCCAATGCCAAAATCTATGCCGATGCCTGCACCAATGCCAATGCCTGCGCCAATGCTGATGCCAATGCCAATAGCTACGCCAATGCCTGCGCCAATGCTGCGCCAATGCCAAAATCTACGCCGATGCCTGCGCCAATGCCAATGCCTGCGCCAATGCTGATGCCAATGCCAATAGCTACGCCAATGCCTGCGCCAATGCCAATGCCTGCGCCAATGCTTATGCCAATGCCAATATCAACGCCGATGCCAATGCCGACACCAAAGCATACGCCAATAGCAATGCCAACGCTTATTGCTGACTTTGTATCTCAAACTTCAACACTACTACATTACCTGGAGGTAATTGCCATCCATGTTCACATTCGCAACTTTGAATTCAGAATAACAGTCACAGTATCATGAAAGAATTGATTCAAAAAAAAATCCTCTCCTAAATTATTCCTGTATGCAGAACTCTAAACCTTGAACACTGAAAGTATCAAAAACCAAACCTTACCTAAATTAATCCTCACCTAAATTAATCCTGTATGCAGCGTCTATCTCTTTTCCAAAAAACGAATTACATTGTCATTTCAAGCCTGAAATGTACATTGTATAATTACAAATATGATACAAAATTTACGTGACTCTGTATCGAGTTTGGAATGCAGCCGTCTACTACAAGCATGAAGCAATGCTAACTGAGATGTCACCTGTATCGAGTTTGGTATGCAGCCGTCTACTACAAGCATGAGGCAATGCTAACTGAGATGTCACCTGTATCGAGTTTGATATGCATCAGTCGACTACAAGTATCAGCCCAACACTACGAGTATTCGTATTCGGATCAGCCCAACACTAACGTCATCACACTGGAGTCACACTTAACTGAAAATCATACTGAGTGCCTTAACGGACTGTTTTCCAAAATGTGCATTGATAAAATCAACCGTGTCAATAGTGAAAGAAATGAACATTTTTTGATTTATTGAAATTTTATGTGAAAATTAAATGTAACAATTCATCAATTCATTTAAAAAAAAAAAATAATAATAATAAATTTTTTATTCAACATACTAATTTTTTTTTATGCAATAAAAATTAAATTTTCTATCTATTAAATTTATGTGCAATTTCAAAAAAACTATTCTTTACATATTAAACTTTCTGTTGAGATATTTTCCTTTAAATTATAAAGCTAAATCAAAAGTAATTTTGATACTTTGAAATATTGTTTGGAAACATATAACAAATGTTATTGATGAATTTTTATAATAATTTTCAATTATAGTTGACATGTAATGTTTTTATAGAAAAAATTGTTACTGTTCTCAAATTTAATTTCAAACAGTAAAATTTTTTTATGTCAAGAGGGGGGTATTTGTAATATTACATTTTTTCTCACATTGGAATCAAATCTTCAATTCGAGATCTATGAAACTTTATAGTAAATATCAGAGTCATCGATATACAGACAAACTTTTTGACTGAGAATTTTTTATCGTAAATGATTGTTGCATTGTTCCATGGTGTCACCGAGGCTGGGTTGACAGAATTAAAAAGATAAATGGTTTATTTAAATCGAGATGATATATAAAAATTTAAAATAACAGTTTCAAAATAAAGTTTTATTGAGAACAAATATAAAATGTGAATTCTAAACTTGTAATTTATAATTTTTTGGTGACGTGTCCGTAACGTTGAGGTGTCTAGAAGCTTTGCTCTTTTCCAGCTTCTCTCTGAAACATGGCTGGCTGATGGGTGTTGTAACTTTGTGCTCTTTAAATAATTTTCTATTTAAGTGAATTTATTAATGTTTTAATTTGAGTTTTTATCAGTTTATAGTGTTCTATTTTGTCTGTTTATTGATTTGTGTGTATACAAGCCAATAGCCACTGTTTTTTCAACTGTAAACTAGATAAGTAGTATTTAGTTCGTAGTAACTGTAGATGCTTAGGCTTGTAAGTTATTGTTCTTTCTATATTTTTGTAATATATTGCCAAAATTCTTCTGCAGATTATAAGTTCATTTGCTCTGAAAACTGGATTTTTCATTCATAGGCGATAGATCCATTCATAATTTATCAAGAATCTATTACTTTGGAGCCGATAAATTTCCTTAGGTTAATAGGTGTTAAATGCTATCCAACCGATTTAGGAAAAACTGGTAGCACGGCAGCATAATTACTCATACATATACTTGAATAAAATTAAAATTAAATATAAAATCTAGGCATCACCAGCAAAAAGAAAATCTTTGCCCACTGGTGAGAGTTGCAAAACAGTAAAAGAAAAACAATTTTGAAATCCAAGTCAAAAGGTATTGCATTGATCAGTTTACTGCTTGTGTAAATTAGCTGTCTTCTGATCAATGAAAGTTTAGTAGGATAAACTTGAAATTCCTCTGTTACACCCGGTCTGAAATGATAAGTGTTCTTGATCAACTTTGGGAAGATATTTTTATTTTTTATCAAGTATTTTATTAAGACTTTGACATATAGTTGTCTCATGGTAAAAACATCAAAATCCAGGAAAATTAGATTTGTTGGGTATAACCTTGGTTTATTTAAGATAGTTCTTATTATATTTTTTGAATGATAAATAGATTTTCCATGTGTACATCATAAGCAGCACCCCATATCACTAATCCATATTGTAAAACTGATTGAACTATGGCATGATAAACGGTTTTTGAGTTATTTATATTCAATATTCTGTTTAATTTATAGAATTTATAAGAAATGTAGTTTAGTTTTTTACACAGAAAAGTTATTAGATTGCCATTTAAAGTTTTCATCAATTATTACTCCAAGATATTTAGTATTATTTACTTTTTCTATTTCTGGGCAGTTACATATTGAATGATCAATATATCTTTTTCTGCATCGCTGAACAAACTCCTCCAATCAGCACTGGTGAAGACTATTGCTGTATCATCTGCAAATGACACAATCTTGTCATTTTTCAATTTAATTTTAAAAGATCATTTACATAGATGAGGTGATAAAACAGTACCTTGTGGTAAACCATAAGATGTGAGATTTAGGGTGCTTTTCTGTAAATTTAAGGTCAATATTTGAGATCCATCCTGTAAATAGCTTTTGAATAAATCTAAAGTAATTCCTCTTATACCTATTTTTTGTATTTTTTTAAAAAGTTTGTCATGTGGTATTTTATTGAAAGCTTTTGATAAGTCTAAAAATATTGTCATTGTTTTATTTTTGTTATTTAAATTATTGCTAATCCGATTCACAAAACTACACAATGCATCTTCTGTGCTTTTATTTCTTTGAAATCCAAACTGTTGTTTTTCTATAATATTGTATTTGTCCAAGAAGTTAATTAATCTTTGTTTAATTAGCTTTTTAACTATTTTAGCTAAATTGCTGATTGGTCTGTAGTTACTGGGTTTAGTTTTGTCACCCCCCTTGAGTATTGGTTTCAGCTTTGCAACTTTAAAATGATCAGGGAAAGTCCCTGTTACAAAAATTTTATTTATAATATCAGCTAGAGGCGCCACTATATACTGAGCAATTTGTTTCAAAGTAAAGTTGGATATGTTATCTGTTCCAGGACTAGCCTTATTTTTCAATTTCGATATAATTTCTTCTACATCTGAAGCTTCAACTGGAGTTAGAGAACATGAATTTTGAAGGGTACTATAGTTATTAAATTGCAGATCATCTGCATTTTTATTATTATGTATAGCTTCTGCATGTCTCATACCCACTTCCGCAAAGAAACTATTCAATGTTGATGCTTCCATTTTTATGTCTTCATTTGTATGATTGCTTTCATCTATAATATCATTTATGCATTTCCAGAGAGTTCTGGGGTTTTGACTATTTTTATTTATTTCATTCATATAATATATATTTTTTGTTGTAATTATTGATTTATTCAATGTGTTCTTGTACAGTCTTGAATCTTCTTTCAATTTATTATTAAATAGCTCTTTTTTTAGTTTTTTGTACATTTCATCCTTTTTAATGATCACGTTAATTAGTCCTGGAACCATCCATGGCTTCAAGGGTTTGTTTTTGTGTGGTATTGTTATCTCCCTAGAGGATGCATCAATGAATTTATTTAGTGTAACAACAAATGATGTTACCATCAGATTAACATCGCAATTATCATCCTTGAATTCGGAAAACAAGTTGTCTTGTGAGAGTAGTTCCTTAAGTTTGTTGTAATCTATTTTTATGTAAGAATTTGTTTTACTTTTTATTTTGTTTATGTTACCCATATATCCTAAATTGAGTGAAACAGAAAAGTGATCAGTTATATTAGTTTTTAACTATATTTATAGTCCTATTTTATATTTAATAATTTTATCAGAACTTTTAAGAAAAATGTGATCTAGGCATGTTTTAGAATTCTCTGTTACCCTTGTGTACCTGGTAATATAAGGTTTATATCCCTTTCCATTCATTACATCTAAATATTCATTAGCCATTTTATTATTTGAGCATAAGTTTAAATTTATATCTCCTGCCAAACAAACATCAGCATCTTCAGGAAAGGTATTCAAATACTCATCCATACTCTCCAGAAAGTTTGATATATTTCCATTTGGAGATCTATATATTCTTAAAAATACATGGCACAGAAAATACTATAGACACATCACGTGACCTTGGGAAGTTCCAATCCTGGTCTTTGATTGGCTCGCAGCAGTGAAGAAGATCAATTGATCCGGATTAGTAAGGTGATCCAAACTTCCCATCAATATTATAGTGAGGTCCACGTTATAATGGCAGTGTATGATTGACAATACTGTTGCTGTCCTTTTCTATCATACAACAAAAGAGATAGTGCTATCTCTCTCTCGCGTTGCAATGTTACCTGTTTGCCAGAATATTTTATTTTTACTTTTGACAGTGACTGTACAAAAGTAAACAAACAGTTCCTAGCCATCATTTTTTTTCTTCATTCTATCAAAATATTTGAGCACACAAGTCGTATAATTGATTTAAAATGTATTTTTGAAACGATGAAATAATTTTTAGACATTACCGTATAAGAAACACAAATAAAAATACCTGAAATGACATTTTAAAAGTTGATAACTAACCATCCTAGACTTCATCCATGCTTCAGTTAGCCTACACATATAGGTTAGACCTACTCGTACTGGTATAAAGAATATTGAAAGGTTATTTCAGAATTATTTCCATTGAAATTACTCATTTCAAATAGGATTTCTAGTTTTCTTTTATTTTTAAAAGGAATTGGAATAGAATACCTACCAAATAACTTAGTTTCTGTTGTTTTGAAATTCAGATTGTTGTATCACAGCTTTTCAAATTAGCCGCCATTTCAGGTTTGAATAAAAATAAAAATCTGATCTCAGTTATGACAGCAAATTTCCGAATCAAATTATGAAAAAATATTTTTTCTTGATTAATTTTACATTAAATTGATTATTTTATCACGGAAATTATAATTATTATTAGATCAAATTCAATGGGATGAATTGAGTAACAGCTGTGTACACTCAGTGGCAAAATGGAGAGACTTGGCAACGTTTTTGACATGACAACGTCCTATAAATTGGTTTGCCAGGTGACACTTCAAGAAACTGTGTTACGTTCCCACGTTATGCGCTCACAATGAGAGCGAGCGAGTGAGAGCGGTCGTTTCGGTTCACGGTCGTCTGGAAAGAGCACGAATAGGAGCAGTGGCGAGCAACGCCGCAGCAACCGGAAGCCATTCACCTGGAGAGAGAGTGAACCGGAGCAGTCAACCTGCGCAGGCGCCACAAGCAATCTCCTGCGACTACGCCTGCTTAGGTGAATAAGTGAATAGGTTATGTTGTAGTAATCACAATAATGCATTATCAAATAATCATGCATAAGTGAATACATTATGTTGTTAGTTGTAGTAATCACAATGTTTTGGTTCAGTGCGAGATTCTTTGTATAAATTAATGTTTTCAATATAATTCTTTGTATAAATAAATGTTTTAAATTGTTACTATTATTTCATCCTTCTTCCTACTTTACGAATGAATATTCACATTAAAATTATTTTACCATTCAAAGTTGTTGTCATGTAAAACTTTCGCCCGTATACCGACTTTACAGGCAACCATGCATTTTCTCCTATCTCTCTTCACTGCCATTATAACGTGGACCTCACTATATAACAATGCAAAACTTCCTAACAAGATGGCGGATTTTTGTGCCAGGGTACTAGCCGAGTTTCCATACTGTATGTATACTACGTCCAAGCCAAGCCAACCATCCATAACCAAACCACAGAATAGATACAGAATGGAAACTTGTAATCAAACGCCTATCTTACCATTGCTTTTTACATGACCCCAATACTAAACACGTCACGTGACCTTGGGAAGTTCCAAGTTCCTTGGAAGTCTTCTGATTGGCTCGTGGCAGTGAATGAGATCAATTGATCCGGATCATTAAAGTGATCCGAACTGACATCATTCTAGACATCAATACTATTACAATGCGGCGCTTCCTAACAAGATGGCGGATTTTGGCGTCAGGGTATAGCCAAGTTTCCGTACTGTATGTATACTGTGACCAAACCAAAATTACCGAATACCAAACGAATCTGGAATGTTTAGCGTTGAGATGATTAGTAATAAGTTAACTTTAAATTTAAAGAAATTGCCTCGGGTTAAGTGTTATTTTATTTAATATTCCGTCTCTCATTCATATTCATGGTTATATAATATTATTATCGTGTGATCTGGCTGGCTGCATTGCTTGTTTTGTATTATTTGCTATTTACTAATAGTAGCCTACATCAACTATGAGTGAAACAGGAGAAAAGGATCCCAGCGAAGAAGCACTTTTCAAAAGTGTAAAATACAAGATCAGTGGTACAGTCAGTCAAGAGGTGAGTAAACATGCCAGCGATTTCTTACAGTGTTATTGATAGATTAATAATTTTCATTCAAACTTCTGAATTCTGAAGCCTTTTTCATTCAAGCTCCAAAATCGCCGTATCACGGAATAGTTGTAGTAGCCTATTTACAATTTTTGAACGTTGAATTTGTAATGGAAAATCAAATTAGACACGAAAATTTTTTTGATTAATTAAAATTAAAAGTTTGATTCCTCACTTGAAAATTTGTTACGAAGTCTGTTTAGGATATCTGTTAAGAAGCCTGGTTTTCACGACTGGTAGATGTTAATCAACGAGTCTCAGTGTAGCTCCTGTCTTGAATTGTTTTTAAATTGTGATGGCTTTTGTTGTTAATGGTTAAACAATATATGCGTAAAAATAACGACAAGAGAATTTAAGAAAATTCAAAACTTGGGTGATGGAATTTCGTGGTAGGCCTACTGTGTAAATTGAAGGTTAGGGATACAACGAACAATTCTAAGTTTTAATTAAAATTTTAGAACGGATAGCAAGTTGGACGTAATTAGTGATCAATTAGAATAAACGAGTGAAAATAGGCCTAGTAGAACAATTTCAAAACGTGACAATCACCTATTATAATGGAATGCGTGACTAAATGAACTTGACCAGTTGCCGGTTCAAACACATGTTTATAAATCGCTTTGTGTTAACGGACTTATCTTCACACTAAAGCTTAGAAATTGTTGAAAATATACCGTCGGTGATATTATTACGTCTGATGATGTTGATTTATCTCTAACACAAAAAAGGAAGGTCAATGTCGAGGTCGAACTGTTTATTGTTTTTGAAGGGATAAATTCAAGGATCCAAAGGTTCAAAGAACCCAACACGTCAACCGAAGCTTATTGTGTTCCCAAGTAGTATGTTAGTTAGGCAAACCAATACCTATGTCCTTTACAAGAACCAGGAGTTTTTCCCTATACAAATATTCCATTCATCACCTGGTTGCAATCCTTGTAACAATCAAGTGTGCTATGTTTGACAGTCTCTTCAGACTAATTAGTCCTCGTGACCTAAGTGAGTTCCACTCCTGGCCTTCTTTGTATGTCCTTCCGCTGAGGAAGGGGCGGCCAAGTTGCCTCTAGGGCACCCGGCCACCCTTGATTCAGCCTCTTGACCCACATTTGTGCCTGGAGTTTCACCCATCACTGGTCTCTTGGGTTTTTTCTTTTTGCCCCTCTAAAAAATTCGGTAGAGAGTTAGTGGGGAGGATATTTTTAATATTCTTTCCGAAGAATGGACATTGATATGTCCAAAGCTCCGCCAATTTATGTAGATGCATAACAATATAATTATTATCTATAGTTATTATATTACAAATTGCTTTTTCATATCATATACAGTTCAATAATTATTTTCTTAGTCTATATTATGTAAATTCATCTATATTTTGCTGTATTGTAAGCTATTGTATATAAGTGTATAAGTCAGTATATATTGTAATCTACATAAATAAAGTACTCAATCAATCAATCAATCAAACTTCGCAGGGTCAGAAGCCTCACCTCTCCCAAGAAGTTTTGCCTGAATGGCTGCCCTTCTTGTACCAGTGGTGAGTTTTGGCCTCTCCACCCACAAACTCGTGACCTACGTGAGCTCCACTCCTGGCCTTTTTGTAGGTCCTTCCTCTGAGAGAGGGGACGCCAAACTGCCTCTAGGGCGCCCGGCCACCCTCGACTCAGCCTCTTGACCCACACTTGTGCCTGTAGTTTCACCCATCTCTTGCCTGTTGGGTTTTTCTTTTTGCCTGTCTGAAACTGCCCTGATGGGGCAGATCCCTTGGGTTTGAAGGCAAGGCAACTTCTGGAGTTGCCTTGAGGTCCATTTTAGTCGCCTCCTACGACAAGCATGGAAACTGTGGGTGAATTCTGGTTTTCAACACATTCTTGAGTACGATAGTAGTTAGATTTTGTTCCTTCTGGCGCAAGGTCAAAGGTCACCAAACCTAATCATAACAGAACTAACCCAACCCAACCTAACTCCCCCACCCCCACTCATCACCCACCACTCGACCACCACCATCCCAAAATTCCCAAAATTGAAAAATACCTGGAAATACCATAGAAAATATATAGGTATTATATATCTCAACTACAGAATAAGAAAAGTCCTTTGACATTTTTCGTTAACTATGATAATAAGGGTGTTAATGGGTAAAATATTTGGAAATTATAAAAAAATATTTTCAATTAAAAAAAAATAATTTTCTATCACAATTGATGTATTTTGATGAGAAGAATAAGAAATTCATTTGATTTTTTTATATTTATCCTAATTAACGAGATAATTGAGAAAAACTGACCCCTATTGTAAGACTTTGAAAAAATTCCCTCTAAATAATTTTGTTTTTAAATATCGTTAAAAAATATATGGTTATTATGTGACTTGACAGCAGAATAAGAAAAGACCTTTGACATTTTTCGATAATTAATAAGAAGGGTGCTAATGGGTAAAATATTTGGAAATTATAAAAAATTATTCTTAATTAAAAAAAATATTTCCTATCGCAATCGATGTATTTTGATGAGGAGAATAAGAATTTTTGTATAACTATCTATCTTGATTAACGAGATAATTGAGAAAAACTTACTCACATTGTAAGAATGGAAAAAATATATGGATATTTTGTATCTTGACCGCAGAATAAGAAAAGACTTTGACATTTTTTGATAACTCCAATAAGAAGGGTTTAATGGGTAAAATATTTGGAAATTATAAAAAAATATTTTCTATCGCAATTGATGTATTTTGATAAGAAGAATAAGAATTTCATTTGAAATTTTTCGATAACTCCAATAAGAAGGGTTTTAATTAGTAAAATATTTGGAAATTATAAAAAATTATTTAAAAAAATTTCTATCGCAATCGATGTATTTTAATGAGAAGAATAAGAAATTTCTTTGAATTTTTTTGATAACTTTCTTCATTAACGAGATAATTGAGAAAAACTGACTCACATTGTAAGACTGAAAAAAATTTACTCTAAATATTTTTTTTGAAAATATCATTCAAAAATATATGGATATTATGTATCTCAACTGCAGAATAAGAAAAGACTTTGACATTTTTTGATAACTCCAATAAGAAGGGTTTAATGGGTAAAATATTTGGAAATTATAAAAAATTGTTTTTAATTGAAAAAATTATTTTCTATCGCAATCGTTGTATTTTGATGAGAAAAATAAGAAATTCATTTGATATTTTTTGATAACCATCTTGATCAACAAGATAATTGAGAAAAACTGACCCACATTGTAAGACATTGAGTTGATGGAATGTGGTGGGGAGCGGCTGGTGTATACTGTATAAGGGAGAGATCATTCAGCCTCTCCTGGCCTCTCCTGCAATCATCCTGCAAACAGTGTAGTTGTGCACATTACAATGCAGAAGAATTTAAATTCAAGCCATCATCAGTTGGAGATCATCACAGTGAAAAGCAAAGTAAGTGTTTATCATATTGTTTTAATATTAAGCTTATATTTTTTGTAGAACTTCTCCATGTTTCCTCTTAACAATGTGTATAGAGTATATTTCCAGGAATTTAATATATTTTGGTTAGGTTAGGTATGTTGAAGTTACTAGTAACTTCTCTGACTTAACCTGAATTTGGAATTTTCATTTTAGTCATTGTTTCTAAGTTCAACCTAGATTTGGGATATTGATTGATGGATAAAATATTATTGGTTTCAAGCATATAGAGTAAATTGCATGAATAGAGGCCTCCATGGAGGACCTATCACTCTAGATCAAGATGCCCACAGGATCCATCACTCTATATTATGATGGTCATGGAGACCTGTGTCACTCTAGAATAGGGGGACTAGATCAATGTGTCCATGAGGGACCTATCACTCAAAGATGGGGACATATCGCTCCAAGATGCCCACGGGGTCTATCACTCTATATTAGGGGACGTAACATTCTAGATTAGGGGGACTAGATCAATGTGTCCATGAGAGACCTATCACTCCAAGATGTTCATGAGGGCCTATCACTCCAGATCAAGATGTCCATGGAGACATATCGCTCTAAGATGTCCATGTGGGGCCTATCATTCTAGCCCAAGATGTTCATGGGGGCTTATCGCTCAAGTGAGAGGCTTCCACTCTAGATAAGGGGGCATATTTCTCTAGATGACCATGGAGGACACATAACTAAGAGAGGACCTATCACTCTAGATTCTAGTCATTGTGTATTATTATTAATCTGCTTGTATGTATGTTACAGATGTTGAACAGCAATTCTCCTGCTGCCACTAATACCTCCACTGATGGCGGCTCCAGCATAGCATACCAAATATATATAGATGCCATTGAAATGAAACCGCTTGTAATGGGCAACATCAAGGAGCTGGAGTATGAACGTCCATACAACCTACTTTGCGTCAAGAGATGTCAGAGTGAGAAACATCCAGACTATGGCGTGAGGATCATAGCCCATGTGGAGCGGGAGAACGACATATTATCGATCTACCTACCAAAGATTTACATCACAACAATGTTCAAGAGCATCACAAGCAGCGAGACAGTGGACATGACTGGCTACAGCATCAAAGTGTCTCCAGAAGGGCGAACACATAGGGTGAAGCTGCTGAAAAATGAGGAGTTGGACAATAAGGCAGAGTCAACGATAAAAAAAAGATGAAAACTAGTACATTGTAAAGTGCTAATAAAATGTTCCCAATTATGCCCCTCACCTCAAAAAAAGTTCCCACTGTAGGGTGAAACAGTGAGTGAGAGAATAAAACAGTGACTGAGAGAGTGAGTGAGTGAGAGTCACACCAAACTATACTATACTCATACCAATTGCACAATGTTTTGCAATAATAATTTATTCCCAATTTTCCTTTTTTGCATGAGTCATCTCTTATCTCACAATGCCAAATGTAGGCAGTGTGATATCTGTAAGTAAACTTGAGTGCAAAGTGTAGAGCAGAGTTAACACATACCTCTATTGTAGGCATTCTTGCAAGTTGATTAATGTGAATGTGGGGCACTGTGAACATTGCTGAGTGCATTACTAAATAAATGATACTTGACTTTGAGAATTGAGTCTCAATCTCATCTTATTGGAAATTTATATCTTTGGATAGGATAGAATGGGTATCAAGAGCTAACACACAAGGTTACAATAATTTTCTTTTTTTTAATTATTATACACACATCAAGGCATATCTTCGTCAATCAGATACAGAAAGTAACTCTTTCCTTATTCCTACTGGGTGTATATTTCAAAACATCTAGCTTGATTCTAATTTTATAATTCAAATCTATATTGGGGTTCTCAAATTCTTCCTCTAACCAATAGTTTGACAAATACAATGCTTCCAGGTTTTCAAACTGTAAAATATACCGACTCTTGTTCCTACAGTATACCTTTTTGATTGCAATAATGACCAATTCTGCCCCTTCTTGTAACTCCTCCAATCTTCTGCAATTCCCTACTTTCACTTTACCTTTGATTTCCAGCATTGTAATGTTATTATACTGCTCCACTTCTTTTTGTGTAAAGGAGGAGTCTTCCAAGTTTTTCTATACATCTGACAAAAACTCAAGTGATTCTATTCTAGGAAATGTATGACCATTATAGCTTGTCATACCATTGAGTGTAATTACAGAAATGTTCTCACCCCTTGGTAGACAAATGCCAAATGGTAGACATTTCTTTTTTGTCACTGTAAGGGATTACAAAATAACCCTCTTTCTCAAGGTTTTCGATAGCTTTGTGTGCTTTAATAAAATAGCTATTTATTTATTAAGAGCATAATGCGCAACTTTATCGCTCACGCATCGCGTGATAATTTTGCAAGAGCGATAAAGAAGCATTACATACAACCTTTTTTCTACAACTGCCCAAACCTGTTAAATTATTTATATCGGCGGAGTTACAATTACCGACTTTTTAGGTTAAGATCTGACTTTTTGGCGAGCTGCTTACAATCAGCTGATTAGGGAGCATAAAGAAATTCTTCTGCGCATGCACAAATGATTTGGAAGCATAAAGTAAATCTACTGCTCATGCGCGGATGGTTAGCAAGCGAAAAAGTAGATTCTCCTCAGAAATAAGCTGTTTTACAAGGAGAATCGAGCATTTAAATTCTTTCTTTACGCACAGTTGTAGAAAAAATCATTTTCATCAGCTTCACTCTCAATATTAGGCCTACTTGGAAAATCAATATTCAAGTCCAACCATTTATTCCCAGCTAGAAACTCTGGATTCTCTCTCAATAGGTTCACCAGGAGTTTTGCATTTTTTACTTCCCAACCACACGAGTGAGAATCTTCCTGCTGCCTACACTGGGATTGTTTGAAAGATGATGTGCTCACTATATTCATCAATTTGGAAAGCCTTTCATAGAAAACAGTTGCTGAATCATTGTTCAATCTGGGTGCAGAGTCAAAATGTAAGAAGACTTTGTCTGGCAGCTTTATAGCTATCAGACTCCAGTGAGATCCTTCAGTATTTCCACCATTCACAGTGTCTATTTTGGAGTTTGAGATTGGGGCCAATATTAATTTATAGTCAAAAGGGTTAAAATTTTCTATACTATCAATGGAATCATTATCGTTATTGGCAAGAATGATTTGTGTGCAAATAATTGGATGTAATATAAGGACATTGTTGAGGCCATTTGAAATTGTATTTATTCGCTCATTGACCGCTAGATGGCAGAGAGTTCTATAATTTTATAATATCCGTTACACATCAATTTATCGTTTCACGCACTGGATAGTTTGCCAGTCAGTGTGGATTTAGCTTTCGTACAGCTATGTACTTGCTCTTGAGGCTTTGAGATTCAGGAAATTCGTCCTGAATCTGCCTAAATATTCGTGTCGTTTAATATTATAGGAAATTCGGCCTATACATTTACTCATGTACATAAATATTGTCCTTTTTTCCTCTCATCTATCCTATCCAACTGTCCACCTTTTACCTCAAATAGAAGTAGGCAAGCAATTCAATTCGCGACATGTTGGATTTGGGATTTGGTGAGTACCATTTCTATGTTCTTTGTATGTGGTTTTCCTGAATGGATATATTATTCAACTCAAAGATTTGATTCGTTTTATACAGTCCACTTCAGAGCATTTGAAACTTGTAGTTTGAAATATTTTAATTTAAAGAACCAGTATATACGTAACATTCTGGTCAACCGGACTGGATCGTCTCATTTATTTTGGCATTCATTTTTCAATATATTCAATTCAATTTGCATTCTAGAATTGATTTCGAAATATGTATCATTATCATGCCAGTCATTGCGTCGCAGACAGTACTGTGCATTTGTGTTGTAACTGCTTGCTCAACAGAAACTCATTGTTCAGCACTGCAGATAAAATTATCACTTATTCCTACTTTGTATTTGTGATTTCTCTGTACAATCGTTGTTCTATGATTATCATTTCGTTCTCGTTCGAAATCGTTCATTCTTGTTATCGTAATCTCATTATGATTAATGAAAATAATTAAATATTATCCAATCATGAGTGACAGAAAGTTGAAGCTCAAACGAGCTAAACTTGAACAATATTTTACACGAATTCAACGTACTTATGAGACAAAAATTTTGGATCGTATCAGCTCGGGTGGTGATAAGAAATTGCATTCGCCAATGTAACAAGTGTTTCCGCTTTCGCCCTACCACAATACCACCAAAAATGGGCAATTGACCGTCATGCTGAGTGCTATCATCTAAACCGTTTGCTACGTGTGGAGTTGATTATTGTGGACCCATTCGGATCACTATGGCCAGAAGGCGAAATCCGTTCATTTGTAAGTCATATATTTGTCTTTTCATTTGCATGGCAACCAAGGCCGTTCATATTGAATTAGTTTCAGATCTATCAACAACTATGTTTTTATCAGCATTTCGCCATTTCCTTTCTCATCGAGGCCCTTGTAGGGTTATGTACTCTGACTGTGGCACAAATTTTGTCAGTGCCTATGAACAGTTACAAAAATTATTGCAGTTATTGAATTTGACTGAATTTCAAAACTCTCTCATGAACGAATTGGCAGAGTATCGTTTAGATTGGAAGTTTATCCCTCCAGGCTCTCCCCATTTTGGTGGAATTTGGGAAGCCAATGTCAAATCCGTCAAATCGCATTTGTTCCGAGTGATCGGTACTCAACTACTCACTTATGAAGAGTTGAATACAGTGTTAGTGCAAGTTGAGGCCGTCTTGAATTCCAGGCCGTTAAGTCCATTAAGTGAAGATCCGCGCGAACCTCTCGCACTGACACCTGCTCATTTTTTGAACTTGACGCCATTGAAAGCATTCCCTATGAGAGATGTAACTGATATTCCAGTAAATCGTTTCACACGACATGAACTAATTGATCAGTTAGTGCAATCATTCTGGAACAGGTGGAGAGTGGAATATTTACATGAGTTACAAACACGGAAAAAATGGACTAAGTCGTCGCCCCCTCTCACCATTGGTACCGTAGTAATTGTCGACCAGCCTAACTCACCACCATTGCAGTGGCCTATTGGTATTGTGGAAGAGGTTTTCCCTGTAGCTGATGGACAAGTGCGAGTTGCACTTGTGCGGTTGAAAAATAGTCCTTTGAAAAGGCTGGTAACAAAATTGTCCCCGTTGCCAACAACTTTTGTTGTCATGGCTTTTGTTGTATATATATAAGTTTTTTTTATTTTTCGAGTTAGTCTGAAAATTGCTTTTCAGTAGGGGGGGGGGATGTTGAGGCCATTTGAAATTGTATTCATTTGCTCATTGACCGCTAGATGGCAGAGAGTTCTATAATTTTATAATATCTGTTACACATCAATTTATTGTTCCACGCACTGGATAGTTTGCCAGTCAGTGTGGATTTAGCTTTCGTACAGCTATGTACTTGCTCTTGAGGCTTTAAGATTCAGGAAATTCGTCCTGAATCTGCCTAAATATTCGTGTCGTTTAATATTATAGGAAATTCGGCCTATACATTTATTCATGTACATAAATATTGTCCTTTTTTTCCTCTCATCTATCCTATCCAACTGTCCACCTTTTACCTCAAATATAAGTAGGCAAGCAATTCGATTCGCAACATGTTGGATTTGGGATTTGGTGAGTACCATTTCTATGTTCTTTGTATGTGGTTTTCCTGAATGGATATATTATTCAACTCAAAGATTTGATTCGTTTTATACAGTCCACTTCAGAGCATTTGAAACTTGTAGTTTGAAATATTTTAATTTAAAGAACCAGTATATATATACGTAACAGACATCTTTTGCCTCGTGCAGATCCCTCAGCTTGTTCCAGATTTCTGAATCACTCAGCCAGCGTTCAGTGATGATTTCATTGGAACCTACTGCATTAACGTTACTGGGTTTGCACTCACCCCCCTTCAAATGTGATTTTCAAACAATCAATTGTTGCAGCAATGAAAATTTCACCCCCTACATTGAAGCTGCTATAACAATGAAAGGAAAACTTGGAATAGTGAAATAATGCATCATTTCAAAGAGAATTCAATGCTCTACAAACCTTCGATAAGCATCAGTTTTTATGATGCATTGTTCGAGATTTATAAGCCCTGAAAGAGCAAAACATTGGATAAAAACCTGTCATTTTAACAATTACACGCCTTCAAGAGCGAATATCTTGGTAACTGTTTGGAATATCACAAAATTCCAGCGAACAAAAAGTGTAGAGAATTTATTAAGCTTTATTTTTGAATAGTTAGTTATGTCAGTTGAACACATTGTTCTCAAGATATGATCGTGGGAGCAAAACGCTAAAAATGCAACTTTTAAACCACCCTCATCCCCTTAGCACATGAGTTAGGAATGGGGCCTTTTGATATGCTCTTCTCGTAACTAGTCTTAAACAAAGCTGCAAAATCAAAAATTGTGTCTAAAACATTCCCTCCAAATTCCTTTGTCAATTGGTCTATTGTTGAAAAAATGAAGATTTCACAATCAACACTAATACTGCTGCAACAGTTATAGGGAAATGCGTATAAGTGTGAAATTATACATCAAATTGAAGACAATTCAATGCGTTATAAGCTCATAATCATCATGGATTTTTCCCATCGATTTTTAAAAAAAGTTATAAGAGCAAAAATTGGAATATATTGGAGGTAAACGTGTTTTTTAAAAAAATGTAAACCTTCAAGAGTGGATATCTCGAAAACTAGAGAAGATACCGTATAGAAAAAGTTGTGAGATGAATATTGTAAGAAATTATGTAAGCTTAAATTTTGTAAATAACAATTATGTACGTAAGATTTATTTATTTATTCGTGGATAGAATCACAAATCATATAAATATGATTAGGAAGGAACAACAGGCTTGGCCCAAATCTATTCCATTCCCAAATTTAGATAAATTAATAAAATGCCAAAAATAGGTTATGTTTCTACTGTAAAACGTTCAAGTTCAATTTTCGTCCAAAAAAAATATATATAAGCTAAACATTTTAAATTTAGAGAAATTAAAACACCAAACTATATTTAAATATAACACTTAATTATCACTTCATATTGAATTAATCAAGTTATTTTATAAAATGTTGAACCCAAAAATACACACAACTTATCTCATTAAGTTTATTTATATGAGCTGAGATTCATAGATTTCGATTTATAAGCGAGAAACCAAAAAATGGTACCTTTGAACCACCCACACCCCCTTAACACATGGGGTAGGGGTGGGGACTTTTGATATGTTTACCTCCTCACTACCCTAAACAGAACTGCAGGGTCAAAAATTCTCTTTCAAACATTTCCCTTCATAGCCTTTCCTTGACTGGACTATAAAGCCGGGTCCAGACGCTCAAGTTTACCATCACTCTTTTGCTCAAGCAAAACACTGATCGCTTGGTTCAAGCAAAAGACGGATGTAAAATTGCGTCCACACGTATCCGTCTTATGTCGTCCGTTTTCCTATTTTTGTGCTCACAAGCTCAGTTCGTCATCAACTATGGAAGAGCTAGTACTCTTGGCCACTTTTGTTTTGTGTCTAAAAAATAGGAAGAAAGGTAGAGTTCATCGTTCACGTTGGAGTAGGGACTGGTTGTTAAAAAGACACAAATTTTCTCACTTTGCATTGCTTCGAGAATTGCAAGATGAATCTGAAAATATGTTTATAATTTTGTTTATATGTTCCTCATTCACAGTGAAACGCGGCAATAGATTTTCATGAAATTTGACAGGTATGTTATATTCCTCTTTAAATTGCGCGTCGACGTATATACAAGGTTTTTTGAAATTTTGGATTTTAAGGATAATACAAAAGGAAAAGAAGTCTCTTTCGAACGCCAATATTACCGTAAAAATCAGACTATAGACATCATAAATCAGCTGTCGAGTGGATTATTACTTGCATACAATTTATATCCCATTGTAATTTGGTAAAAAATCAGCTGTCGTGTGGACTATTAATTGCAATCAATGAGGTATGCAATATTGATAACGAGATTTTGGATTTCTTGTATGAGTGCATCCCTATCAACAAGAAGCTCATTCACACGAGAGACCAGTTCGTCCTTCTCCTTGAGAACCAAATCGTCCGTTTGAATCGTCACATGAATCAATTTTCCGGTGCTTATTTATTACTGAATCAAGAGACATTCTATTTTCAAAGTTTGATATTTTTGTAATTTTCGCATTTTCTACTTCATTACAATTAATAAGCTTCGATGTAGTAGCAGGTGTTGCATGATTGGAATGTTTGCCGGTGCACGCTTTAATTTTCACACACACCGAATCAAATCAAATCAAAATCCATTTATTGCCAAAGACAAATTACAATTTGTATAGGCCACGTCATGAGAAAATTACATGAATCATTACATATATTATCATACTACATAAAAACAACAAGAAATCATCACATCAACGTCTTAAAAATTCTCCATATTGAAGGCAAAATATTCATCATTGGTATAAAAACAGTTTCTTATAAGAAAATCCTTAATTTTAAGTTTATATTCACTCACTAGTAAGCCTCTTATATGTAACGGTAACTGATTATAAAACCTAATTGCACAAGCCCTAAAACTAATATGACTAGATTTGTACCGACAATATTCGTTTCTAAGGTTCAACCTATTTCTTGTGTTGTGAACATCAAAATGACTAGAGAATGAGAGCAAGTTAGTCTTTACAAATAATAAACATTGAAAAATAAAAATACACGGCAAACACATAATTCTCAATCTAACAATTAGAGGTTTGCAGTGCGTAAGGGGAGGAACCTTACACCTGGTTCTTATTGATCTTTTTTGTAACACAAAAAGTGAATGGGAATCACTACAATTGGCCCATAATATAGCTCCATAGAAAAGTTGTGAATGCACATAACTATAGTAGACATTTACTAAAATTTTTTGAGACACTATTTCCTTTAATCTTCTCAACATAAAAACACCTCTTGCTACCTTGGGGATAGTGCAGTCAATATGACACTTCCATTTCATATTACTTTGTATATTGATGCCTAGAAATTTGACAGAATGCCCTGAATTCAAGTTATTATAAGATACAGATAAGTTTTGCGTTTTGTTCAAATTCAGAGCAAGTTTATTAGCATTACACCAATCAGACATCAGTTCTAATTTTTCATTTAATAAGGTTGCATACATATAACAAGTTGTGCTCTCATCCTCAATATTGCCTGGCAGATCATTCATATAGATAATAAACAGTAATGTTCCTAGAATTGAACCTTGGGGCACTCCATTAGTAACAGGCTTGTAACCAGACATATCTTGATTAAAATACACTGCCTGAAATCTGTCCATTATATATGACTTTATAAGTGCTACAGATCTAAAATTAAAACCAAAACTTTCAAGTTTAGAAAGTAGAATGTCATGAGAGACAGTGTCAAATGCTCTTGACATATCAAATAGTCTAAAGTTCACAGATTTTTTACCTTCCATACCATTTAATATTTCCTGAATGAAAGACATAACTGCCTGACTTGTAGTGTGGTTTTTCCTGAAGCCAAATTGCCTGCAAGATAGCAAATTATTTTTCTCAATGAAATCAACCATCTGCTGAGCTATTAAAAATTCAAAAACCTTGGAAAAAACTGGTACTATAGATATTGGCCTATAGTTGCTACATAGGTTGACGTAGCTTGACGTATATGTTGGCTACATAGGTGGCTACATAGTAGGTCACCTTTTTTAAAAATCGGCACTACTTTAGACAGCTTGAGCATATTAGGAAAGGTACTGGAGTCAATACAATGATTACAGATATGACAAAGAAATTCACAAATTTGCTGACTGCTAGCTTTACATATGAAGGAATTCAAATGAAAAATATCCAAACAGCTACTATTACTTAGAGAGTTCAATGCAAGAAACATTTCTTCTTCATGACGGAATGAGAAAGATGGACCTCTTTTTCCACTTTATTTAAATAGTGGGAGACAGTATTTAAGCTATTTGGTATTGCAGCCTGAACCTCATCTATGCTGTCAACATAATAAACTTTGAAGTTCTCAGAACTCAGGTCCACATTTTTTTGGCGTGAAGCAGATTTACTATTCAATGATAGGTTGTCTTTAATTTATTATCTTCACATTATTTTGGGTTTATTACATGCATTATTGACTAGATTATTATGGAATTTCAATTTTGCTTGTTTCACTTTCTTATTGTACAGACACTTCATATTCTTATAAATTTCTTTGTGTATATCTATATTAAATTTTTTTATTAACTCATAAAGATATAAACAGGTTTCCTTCATAGCAGTGAGTTCATCAGTGTACCAATCTTTACCAGGGGAGCGCTGTTTATTAGGCTTGATTGTTTTCACAGGAAATAAACAGTTAACATGCAAAAAAAAACATATAAAAAATAAAGAAAACTTATCATTAGGATTATCACAGCTATACACATTTCGCCAATCAATGGATTGCATGAGATCATTAAACTGACCAACATATTCATAATTAATAACTCTAATGGAAATTTGTTGTGAGCTTTGTTCACGTTTCAAGACTGTGTCTAGATTAATTGAAGCCGTCACTGCGTGGTGGTCATATGCAGTCTGCGGTAAGACTGCTGCATTCCATCTGGAGGGGTGAATTGACGTGATGAAATTGTCAATACAAGTGCCGGAGTCACTATTATTATTAGGCCTAGTAATTTAATTGAGAATCATGGTATGCATACCATAACAAGCAAGCAAATTCATAAAATCGGTAGTTAATGGATTCTGATTATCGTTAAAGTTCAAATTAAAGTCTGCACAAATCAATACTTCATTTCAGACAAAACATAAAGCATCTCGTTAAATTTTTCCAGAAACGTAACAGTGTTACTGGGGTCAGGTACTCGGTAAAGACATACAACAATAGTTCTTATCTTATCTAGAAATATAGCACAAACTTCAAATACATTTATAACAGATAAATTACAAATTCTGGAGGCTATTTCCCAGGACAATCACTTATTATTAATGAAAATAGCCGAACCTCCACGGTTCGTCGTCGGCCTACAATAGGAACTACTTAGTGTATAGCCATGCAGTTTTATGAGTTCAAGTTCCTCTCTTAGCAGCCAGTGCTCAGTGAGACAAATTATGCCAAAATTATTTTCTTGAGCCTGGGGTTCAATTAGTTCAAACTTATTGCACAAACCCTGACAATTCCACAGAAATAAGTTAATTTTGACACCAGGGTTCACTGGAAGAGCAGCACTAGAGTTGGCTGACACAGGATTTCGTTGTGGAACATGTGAGGTACTTTGTTGTTCCACGTTGATATGAGCTAGATATGAGCTTTTTCTATAGGCTGAGCGCTTTCTAAAAAAGGTTGTTGCGTTGTTATAACTGGAATTTCCTCCTCAGCCTCACATCCACTATTATCAACTGCAATCGGAGGTCCAGGTTCTCTGTCTGTCTCCACAACCCATTTTCCAATGAAGTCCGAGATGTAGCGCTTTCCCATCAAGTTGAGGTGAAGTCTATGCGGTATGAAATCGCCTTCCCAGGCTATTCACATCCAGCAAACGTCTACAAACTTTAGCAATTCCGATGTTAGTCCTCTCAATCTGGTATTGAATATTGGAGCTGAACGGTAAATCATATCTTTTAGGAATATTCGTAGTTATAACATTCACATGCGTCAAGTTTGGAAGAAGTTTTTTTATGGAACTAAGTAGTTTATTTGAATTAAAATTGTTCATGTCATTTGTTCCTCCGATTAAAACAACCAGGTCACGCTCCGTCATATCACTCTCCTTAATGCATCCAGCAGTCACTTCTTCGAATCCAGCTCCTGGCTTTATCATACCAGACACCTTGCAGTTCACTTTCCTAGAGACAAGATTAACAATTTTTCTCCATGACTGTCTGCAAATATTGCTATTTTACTAGACTTATTACGAATTGAGGAGACTCTGCTTGTAACTAATTTCGACTTATCCGTAGGGGCCTTCGAGTTCTCGAAGATATTGAAAGGGGATTGGTCGGATTCACACTCTCCTGCATCGTGACCACTTCTGCGAGCCTCACTTCTATCATCGGGCAGCTCAGATCGCCTCCTAGGAGACGAATTAGTTTTTTTACTATTATTTTTTACTCTTGAAACCTTAGATTGGTCATTGAATAGTGCCGTCAATTTTATAAATAATCCATCATGTGATGCCCTCCATTCATCAATCTCCTTACCATCTGTAATTTTCTCATTTCTCAGAGTCCTGTTGTCTGCCTCTAGCGCCTCAATCGATGTAGACATTAGCATAACTCTCTCTGACAAGACCTTATTCTCATCTTGAAGTGCTCTCAATCTTTCATTAAGCTCAGCGCTCTGATTCTGATTTTCAACCTTTAATTGCTTTATTTCGCCTTCCAAATCCATCGAGAAGTCTATAAGATCGTCTCTTTGTTGCAACAGTTCCAGTTCACGAATGTTAAGTGCAGTGTCTGGCTTCACAGTTCTAGCAGTAGGCGTATTCACTCCCATATCACACCTAGCTGGAGAGGAAAGAGCTGGAGAAGAGACAACCGCAGCATAAGATGACTGTTCGCAAGCAGACACATCTTTTAGACCATCCTCGTTCGTGGTAATCAAATCTGGCTCAGGGTGATTGTGCGCCCCATTTGTTTCCAATACTTTATCCATCTCAGCATTGGTCTTCAACGTCACTGAACATCCATTTTTGAGACATCTCCACGAGACTCTTCCATCCACCATAATTCGATCCTTCCTAAAACTGTAACCATCAACCTCTATAGCAACATTTCTTCTCTGTGTTTTAAATTTCCTTATTGCAGAATGCATAATGTGGATTGTAGATGACTCCGTTGATCAAAGAAACAATCTAGAGCAGAAGGCCGATTTAAAGTTAGAAGTTCTTTAAATTCAAAGAGTTGATTAGACAGCGATCCCTATTGTTTGAGAGGAGGAAAAAATGAGCAGGATAGTTATAAAAATAGCCAAGAGAGCAATCAAGGCGAGGTATAAGGAAGCTCCTGAATGGAAATGGATTAGAAGGAACAATATTGTTAAGAATCCAAGCAAATGAGAGGAAACAATAGTAGGCTGTTTAATATTTCTCGTAATAATAACTGAATTTTTTTGAAATGATTTGAAATGCGCGCTCAAAGTTCCTTCATATTAGGCTATTAGTTATTGAATTTATATTGTTTACGCAGATCAGTTTCACTTTCGCAGCTGTGAGCCAAAAACAGAAAGATAACAGATAGCAGTGATTGTGCGCCTGCTCATATACTTCCAAGGTTAAACGCAGTGAGAGAGCTTGAATACTCTGTTGTATATCCATACTTTTTCACTATTAAAATTAAACTTGAATTTTAAAAAACTTTTGAAGTGAAAATGCACTTACTTTATGTATAGTGACGATCGTTTCGACCTGTTGTTGGTCATCATCAGACTGTGGGAATTCACTCAGATGACAAGGCTATGTGTGGCAAGGGATGAAGGTGGTGGAATAGGTTGTGGTGGGGGTTGGGTTGGTGGATATTTAGTGCGGCGGTATTTTTGAACTTTGGACTATTTTGTCAAAGAGTGTGTGGGAAGAGAAATTTATTTGATCATTTAGGAGACTGTTGGGAAACTGTTTTGTGTGGTTGTAGATTTCGTATTGTTCTAATACATTGAGTTTTCTGCTTTTTTGAGAGATATGGAGGATTTCAAGATTGGTGGCGATGTCTGTGTATGTGTGGTTTGTGGATATAATATGGTCAGCAAAGTTTGAGTGGCTATGTGGTTTATTAATGGCTCTGATGTGCTCTTTGTATCTTGTCTGAAAGTCACGTCCAGTCTGTCCGATATACAGTTTACTACAATCATTACATTTTAATTTGTAGATGCCTGGTTGCTCAAATCTCTGTTTGTTTGTTTGATAATTTTGAAAATGTTTCCTCAGTGAATTTGTTGTTTTAAAGGCAATTCTGTATTTGAGTTTTTTAAAAGATGATGCTACTTTCTGTGATTTTTTGTTGTAGTATGTGAGTGTGATAAATTTTTGGTCATTTTCCATATTATTTTTGGTTGATGTTTTTGTTCTTATTTTGTGGAGTAGGTTGTCAACTAGAGTGGATGAGTATCCATTTTGTTGGGCAATGAATTTGATCGTGTTGAGCTCTTGGTTGTAATCAAATTGTGTCATGGGGATATTCAATAGTCTGTTGATCATATGGTGGAAAGCTGCATGTTTATGTTGGGTTGGGTGGTTGGAGGTATTGTGAATTACTGTGTCAGTTGTGGTAGGTTTCCTGTATATTTTAAATGTTTTGAAAGTATGGTTTTGTTTAAATATGGTGATGTCCAAGAAATTAATTGTATTATTGTTTTCCAGTTCTATGGTGAAGTGCAAGTTTGGGTGTATTTTGTTCAGTTTGGAGTGAAATATTTCAGTTTGTCTGGTGTTTCCTTTGTATAGAATGAAAATATCATCAACATATCTAAACCAGCTGATGATTCTGTCAAACTGATTGAGAATGTGTTTTTGTTCAATGTTGTGGATGAAGATCTCAGCTAAAATGCAAGAAATGGGGCTCCCCATGGGGAGACCGTTGGGCTGGAAATAATATTGGTTATTGTAACAGAAGTAATTCTGTGAGGTGACTAGGTTAGTGAGATTTACAATTTCATTGATATGTTCAGGTGGTGTATTATTCTGTTCTAGCATTGTTTTAAGGAATTTTACAGTTTCGGGGATTGGTACATTGGTGTATAAATTTGAAATGTCCAGTGAAGCTATTGTGGAGTTTTGTGGTATTTGGATTTTCTGAAGTTTTGTGGTGAGATCAATGTTGTTTTTCACTGCAGTATGATTATGAAAAGTTATGTTGTCTCTTATGGTGGTATCTAGTAGTTTGGCTAGTTTGTGGGCAGGTGCTGTTGTGTGATTGATCAGTGGTCTTATTGGTACATCTTGTTTGTGTATTTTTGGGAGGGCGTTGAGTCTGGGTGCTTCAACACTACCCTACCTGACCAAGAATACTTGAGACAGGACATAACAAGAAACAGAAACAATTTCAAGCCCTCAGAAAAAAACAACCCAGAACACATGATATTGAAAAGCATAAAAAACAAGCAGAAACAACACAACCTAGTCATCACTAATGCTGACAAAGGCAACATCACAGTTATAATGCATAAAACAGACATAGACCAGAAAGTAGACAAATTCATCAATGACAATAACATAGTCAAACTCTCAACTGACCCAACTCACACATATCAAACAAAAATAAAAGATGCCATCAACCAAACCAAGCACATAATCCCAAACAACCAGAAAAAGTTTCTCAAACAAATCAACCCACAAGCACCCAGACTCAACGCCCTCCCAAAAATACACAAACAAGATGTACCAATAAGACCACTGATCAATCACACAACAGCACCTGCCCACAAACTAGCCAAACTACTAGATACCACCATAAGAGACAACATAACTTTTCATAATCATACTGCAGTGAAAAACAACATTGATCTCACCACAAAACTTCAGAAAATCCAAATACCACAAAACTCCACAATAGCTTCACTGGACATTTCAAATTTATACACCAATGTACCAATCCCCGAAACTGTAAAATTCCTTAAAACAATGCTAGAACAGAATAATACACCACCTGAACATATCAATGAAATTGTAAATCTCACTAACCTAGTCACCTCACAGAATTACTTCTGTTACAATAACCAATATTATTTCCAGCCCAACGGTCTCCCCATGGGGAGCCCCATTTCTTGCATTTTAGCTGAGATCTTCATCCACAACATTGAACAAAAACACATTCTCAATCAGTTTGACAGAATCATCAGCTGGTTTAGATATGTTGATGATATTTTCATTCTATACAAAGGAAACACCAGACAAACTGAAATATTTCACTCCAAACTGAACAAAATACACCCAAACTTGCACTTCACCATAGAACTGGAAAACAATAATACAATTAATTTCTTGGACATCACCATATTTAAACAAAACCATACTTTCAAAACATTTAAAATATACAGGAAACCTACCACAACTGACACAGTAATTCACAATACCTCCAACCACCCAACCCAACATAAACATGCAGCTTTCCACCATATGATCAACAGACTATTGAATATCCCCATGACACAATTTGATTACAACCAAGAGCTCAACACGATCAAATTCATTGCCCAACAAAATGGATACTCATCCACTCTAGTTGACAACCTACTCCACAAAATAAGAACAAAATCATCAACCAAAAATAATATGGAAAATGACCAAAAATTTATCACACTCACATACTACAACAAAAAATCACAGAAAGTAGCATCATCTTTTAAAAAACTCAAATACAGAATTGCCTTTAAAACAACAAATTCACTGAGGAAACATTTTCAAAATTATCAAACAAACAAACAGAGATTTGAGCAACCAGGCATCTACAAATTAAAATGTAATGATTGTAGTAAACTGTATATCGGACAGACTGGACGTGACTTTCAGACAAGATACAAAGAGCACATCAGAGCCATTAATAAACCACATAGCCACTCAAACTTTGCTGACCATATTATATCCACAAACCACACATACACAGACATCGCCACCAATCTTGAAATCCTCCATATCTCTCAAAAAAGCAGAAAACTCAATGCATTAGAACAATACGAAATCTACAACCACACAAAACAGTTTCCCAACAGTCTCCTAAATGATCAAATAAATTTCTCTTCCCACACACTCTTTGACAAAATAGTCCAAAGTTCAAAAATACCGCCGCACTAAATATCCACCAACCCAACCCCCACCACAACCTATTCCACCACCTTCATCCCTTACCACACATAGCCTTGTCATCTGAGTGAATTCCCACAGTCTGATGATGACCAACAACAGGTCGAAACGATCGTCACTATACATAAAGTAAGTGCATTTTCACTTCAAAAGTTTTTTAAAATTCAAGTTTAGAGCTTGAATGTTTCTCGGTGTCTGGTTGCTATGGTAACAGAAAGACGCGCGCCAGAAATAACAGCTGATATTAACAGCTGATTGCACCGGCACTTCAGCTCTGTTGTACAGGTTGATAATAAGACATTGATAACAATACAGTTCAATCTATGCCATCAATCTGTTGACTTCACGTAAAGTTAGCAAGTGAAAACCAGAACTAAAAATGGAGCTTCAAAGCTAACCAAGCACTGTGTGTTGTGTTTCATTTGAGTTATACATTAAACTCACCAGTTCGCACACCTTGGATACGTGATTCAGGTACCTAACACAATAATAAGACACTATAAGAACTTATTTCACGAAGATTAAAGATTAATTACTCGAAAATCACATAATTTTACGGAGCACACTTCCAATACACCATAACGGGTAGCCAGCGCTACCAACCTGTTGTTATTGAGCTTGTACAACCCTTATTAATACATCTCCATACAAGGTCACTATTGCTTAGACTATAACTTTTTCTAAAGCACTGCTTTTCGTGGTAGATGCATGTGTTGTTTCTCGCATTTTTGTATGTGCGGACAGACATGTTTTGCAAATTAACAGTGACAAATGACTGAACACCAATATACTCAGAGTGGAAGAAGCTATGCAGTCATCTATTAAATCACTACTGATTAATTTGTGCTCCTTATTCTTATTGCTTATTACTATTGAATTTTTACAATATTACTTAATAGATTAAATTTCAACTGTTATATCATTTCAACTGTTATCACTGTATCATGCAGATACTATTACTATTTGTTATATATCATTAATAGTTTCGAGTCAACGAAGTTATTACAAAAAGTTCTATTGTTATCAGGGAAAATTTAGATAGTGATTATAGACGAAAAGAATTTTATTTTTCACCTGAACGAACGTATCAGTGGTAAAGAACAATGGGAAGACCGATACAAAGGAAAGAAGAGAGAGAAAGATGACAATATTATTACGCTGTGACTTCCTATTTATATCATAAGAGCATCACTATCAAAGTATCATTATTGGTTTCGAGTCAACGAAGTTATTACAAAAAGTTCTATTGTTATCAGGGAAAATTTAGATAGTGATTATAGACGAAAAGAATTTTATTTTTCACCTGAACGAACGTATCAGTGGTAAAGAACAATGGGAAGACCGATACAAAGGAAAGAAGAGAGAGAGAAAGATGACAATATTATTACGCTGTGACTACCTATTTATATCATAAGAGCATCACTATCAAAGTATCATTATTGAGTCAACTGTTTTATAAGAAAGGTTCTATTCTATGAATTAGGAGGAAATATAGTTCAACAATTTACTGCAATGAAAACAATAATTCTGCTGCAATATTTACGGGCGAACAACAATTTCGTATTTATCTATCTATTTATCTTGGAAAGACTTTATATTATGATTAAACAGTTTACCAATGGACTTCATCTGAATGAATATATTGTTGACAGGATTATTTATCAAGGATTCAGTCTATTTTATTGATATTAGGCTCTATAAATCGTGAAAATTATTTAATGTGACAGGAAGAAAAATTGCACATGAAAGAGCAGTATTTCAATAGTAGATAGTATACACAGTATAGTATACATATACACCATAAAATATAGTTATAAAACAAGATCAAAACAGGCGAAAAATAGAAAAACGAAACGGATTTGTGTCGGTCGTGCCCCGTCCAGGCCCGGGCTACGAGCGACTGTTGCAAGGTGCAATGTTTACAAACCTACAAAGCAGCTTGCCAATGAATATCCGCTTCGACCTGTGTAGAGTAGAATTAAACCATTTTATGCTACAACCAATTCAGATATTTATGACTTTATACAGTGAAACCACGCGTAAGTAATTCGGTTCACCTCAACTGAAATTTTATATGTATTTTTATATTATAGATTTACTATTTTTGGCTTTTGTTTAGTTACAGTACTTTATTTGAAAGGAAATTTAGTTTGCTCTATTGAAGCAATCAGGGATTCACACAGTACATTATTTAGGCTTCATATTACGAGAAAGAGGTTTGAGTTACAACTTTTATTTAATCGAATTATTAAGTAGTGGAATTTACTGTAATTTATGTAGTGAAATTGAATAGGTTACATCTATTGAAATAACATTTTTTGAGTTAGTGAGATCAGTATTTGAGAAAGAAAATAATAAAGTATTAAACAAATGTTAGGTTAAAATTATTAGTAACATTATTCTCTAACTACAGTATTAGCTGGCAGACAAGTAAAACCGATAGGCTATCTTATCACTACAGCTCCTGAAAACACGACCGTCCGCTTCCACTGCGTCGTACAGACTCCCTAGCATAGTATGCCCCACGCTGACGTTGACGTGTTATATGTTGCCCAACCTGACCTACACTTATGTATATGCAACGTCGTATTCTGTACACATTGACAATGATAAGCCTGCAGAATACAATGTTAGAAAAGAGTATAGCCCTTGCAGGTTGCAGGGGCAGTGGGTGCGCACAGGCTCACACAATGACTGGGAAAATATATGCCTATGCTATGCGTAGAGTGACTGTATTTACCAAAGTTTAGTCAGTGAACGTCAAGTTTTTATTGTTTATACCACAATTCACACTACACAAGTTATAATGAGTTATACATAGAAATGGATTGATAAGAAAATGGTTCAAAACTCTTAACGTGAAGGTGAAATAAAGGTACTTGAATTGATAATGTCGGGGCGGTAATCATTATACGACCGGGGCGCCCCCCTAGCCGCGGCGCCCGGGACGACCGCCCCGTTCACCCTGCTCTTTGGGCGGCCCTGTCCCTAAATGACTGTGTGGTTTCTAAAAACTCAATTTTCCTCCGTTTTAGATCAATTTCATCCAGTTCTAGCTTACGCTTCTTGGCTAATAGCACTGTGATAGGAGACAAGGGCTTTATCTCTTTAACAGGGTATGGAAGAAACTTAGAGACTATGTTCACTCTTTTTCTTAAGACTTGTGGTATCAAGTTACCTTTTTCTACAAGACCCAACTCATCTAGGTTAACAACATTGGATATGATAGAGAAAACTGTGGTTGACTTGGAGAAATATGTCTCACCACTCTTAATATAGCACCTTTGTGAGAAACAGATATTATTCTTGTTGGATGCATCCTCAAAAATTTCTACATAATTGATAGGTAGTAAATTGAAACTGAATGCAGAAATAACAAAAAAATTATTTTATTTCTATGTTGTGGGTCAGTGGGGAGCTTTACTTGCACTCCAGCCAATTTCTTCGTATTGCTATTACCCCAGTAAACATACTGTAGAAGATCATTATAGACCAAACAGCAACTATTTTTCAGATTATCTGTCAGTTTTGTCCACATTTTAGCCAAGGACACAGAATAAATTGGAGCATTTTGGAAATAATTTCTACTATTATTCAAAAGTGACAATCTATCCTGAATAGGGTCAAAGTTTTTGCTGTTGTCTCTATTTGCTAAACTGTAGTTATAGATTGTAGCTTCCAAACGTGTAATACCATGTATTTTAGCTGCATCAGAGGTAAAAGTTTCCCGTAATCTTGCATCTGGACAGGCAATAAAGTCCACAATATGGTTACCTAACTGTTTGTTCACACCAGGGCTCGTGATTTGACATACAAACTTATTGTAAATTTTCACCCTCACACTACTATTAACCCAAGTCAAACAATCAATCCCAACAGTTTTGTTGTTATCCACTATCACATTATAGTCTTCTCTATATTCTCCTTGGAAGCAGAAACAATGATTTGTAGTTAGAAAGTCACACATCCCATTCTTGTTGAATATTCCAGCAAAGTCCTGTGTTATGTCCAAGTCAAGTAGATAGAAGTAATCCTTCCTCAGCTGCTCCAATATTCTCGGTAGCTCTTCCATCAATGTAGCAATTGGTACGTCTGCAAGCTCCACTTTGTAAGGGAACCCCACTGGTTCCTGGCATTTTTGTTTCACCTTGTTGTAATTGTCTTTGCCAAGCACTTGTAGAATCTTATGAGACATATTACTTCCACTGTCCAATAGGTATGGCAGCTTTGCTTTGACTCCATGTTTGGCTGACACCATATTAGAGAATTGGCCTCTCAAATATAAGTTGAATGCACCACATATATCCTTTTTTAGAACAAAAAGTCTCTTGTCCATCGCCTCACAATCGTCCAAAGCACAGATTTTCACAAGCATTATATTGTCACAAAAAGGTTCTGTAATAGGCACAAGATTTGAGTCATCCTGCACCAACAGTTCTTCTCCAGCAGTGTAATCAGTCTGTCACAAGGTTGTCGTTGTACAGGTTTTCTGTTAGAAGCCACAAACCAAACCGCTCATTGGTAGGCTTGATTTTATTACCACAGAGCGTAGGCACATTAAACACCTTAGAAGTATCCATGTTTACTGCACCGTTGACATGATCAAACTGAACGAATGCAGATCAATGCTGCCGTATTTATAGTAAGATAGTTGAGGGATGACGTCATATAGACTTGTTGGAACAGGATTTGGATGCTGATAAAGACTGGTTGGCGTGGCCGTTAGTCTTGTGGCAGGGGTGATGGAGTGGGGGTCGTTGAAACAGCCTTTGTTGAAAGTATAGCAAGGTGATTTCTTACCTATATGAACACTTAGTGAACAGTGACTGAATACTATTGGATGCTATTTCAATAAATATAACTGGGGAATATATCCCTTAAGATGCAATGGCTTGTTCGCATTCTAGGATTCATATCTGAGACTCTTGAAAGCATACATGCTACCCATCACACTGCAGAGGATATCTCATTACTGCTTGGATATTCGAACTCCTTGAATATTTCATAGAATAACTACTTTTTACATTACTGAATGAGTAAAGAGGATTTGATAAATAAAAACCAATACATAATTGGGAAAATTTTATTCGCACTTTACAATGTACTAGTTTTCATCTTTTTTTTATCGTTGACTCTGCCTTATTGTCCAACTCCTCATTTTTCAGCAGCTTCACCCTATGTGTTCGCCCTTCTGGAGACACTTTGATGCTGTAGCCAGTCATGTCCACTGTCTCGCTGCTTGTGATGCTCTTGAACATTGTTGTGATGTAAATCTTTGGTAGGTAGATCGATAATATGTCGTTCTCCCGCTCCACATGGGCTATGATCCTCACGCCATAGTCTGGATGTTTCTCACTCTGACATCTCTTGACGCAAAGTAGGTTGTATGGACGTTCATACTCCAGCTCCTTGATGTTGCCCATTACAAGCGGTTTCATTTCAACGGCATCTATATATATTTGGTATGCTATGCTGGAGCCGCCATCAGTGGAGGTATTAGTGGCAGCAGGAGAATTGCTGTTCAACATCTGTAACATACATACAAGCAGATTAATAATAATACACAATGACTAGAATCTAGAGTGATAGGTCCTCTCTTAGTAATGTGTCCTCCATGGTCATCTAGAGAAATATGCCCCCTTATCTAGAGTGGAAGCCTCTCACTTGAGCGATAAGCCCCCATGAACATCTTGGGCTAGAATGATAGGTCCCACATGGACATCTTAGAGCGATATGTCTCCATGGACATCTTGATCTGGAGTGATAGGCCCTCATGAACATCTTGGAGTGATAGGTCTCTCATGGACACATTGATCTAGTCCCCCTAATCTAGAATGTTACGTCCCCTAATATAGAGTGATAGACCCCGTGGGCATCTTGGAGCGATATGTCCCCATCTTTGAGTGATAGGTCCCTCATGGACACATTGATCTAGTCCCCCTATTCTAGAGTGACACAGGTCTCCATGACCATCATAATATAGAGTGATGGATCCTGTGTGCATCTTGATCTAGAGTGATAGGTCCTCCATGGAGGCCTCTATTCATGCAATTTACTCTATATGCTTGAAACCAATAATATTTTATCCATCAATCAATATCCCAAATCTAGGTTAAACTTAGAAACAATGACAAAAATGAAAATTCCAAATTCAGGTTAAGTCGGAGAAGTTACTAGTAACTTCAACATACCTAACCTAACCAAAATATATTAAATTCCTGGAAATATACTCTATACACATTGTTCAGAAGAAACATGGAGAAGTTCTACAAAAAATATAAGCTTAATATTAAAACAATATGATAAACACTTGTACTTACTTTGCTTTTCACTGTGATGATCTCCAACTGATGATGGCTTGAATTTAAATTCTGCATTGTAATGTGCACAACTACACTGTTTGCATTCAAATGATCTCTCCTGCAGGAGAGGCCAGGAGAGGCTGAATGATCTCTCCCTTATACAGTATACACCAGCATGTAAACATGGCTCAAATGTGAAGAAACTGTTTTTTGTAATAACCTGGAGTAGCCTATGACAATGAAAATGAAACTATTGAATATCTACTGTCACACAGCCAATAAAAATGGTTGTGTTGCCATCTATGGCGATGCAAATTTCAATGATAAATGCATGCTTGTTGATCTGAGTGTTTTTTGTGTGGAAATGTTTTTGAAGAGTCCATTTAACTTGTGATAATTTCTGTCTACTGCTCAAATATTGCATTCTTTTAACAATTAAGCTTTTCAGTTTGAAAGATGTGTTGAGCATGTTGCTGTGATTGCTGAAAAGATGTATGTGGGTGGTGACTTCAATATTCATCTGAACACTGCGGATGTAAGATCGGGTAAACTTACCAATATCCTGAAAATCTATTCTGGACTGACCCGCAACCTACACGTGGTCCATACTGTCTCGATGCTGTGGCAACAGATGATAATTCAGGCACCTACAATTCAATAGTTGTAAATCCTATCGTGGCTGATCATTGTGCAGTGTTGGTTGATATTGATTGTCAGATGAAGAGAAATCTTGTTGGTCCCAGTTGAGAAAATCAGTATGACTTTTCAGCCAGAAAAGTTACTGAGGACAATGTTGGAGTGTTGAAACAAAATCTTAGCCAAACTGACTTTTCTACAGGAGATTCATTTGACTGAGAGCAGATTCAACACTTCCAATAAAGCATGAACTCGCATATATGACCAGTCTTGCCCAGCAATAGATTTTATTCCAAACTCATCCTAAAAGAGCCAATAAGGCCCAGTCAAAACACAGAAATGTATGGTATACTCCAGAGCTTGAACGCATTAGATTGCTTGTTACACTGCTCTGTTCAATACACAAATCAAATCCTTCACTGCAAGGAGCTGAGTACAGGAACTACCTCAGGGCAAAGCACATCTATAGGATCGAGCTAGATCCAAAAAAACTAAAAATACCAATGCTAAGTTTATTGATGAGTCCCATAACCCAAGGCAGCATGGAACCTCATTAGTGAGTCTTATAAATCACGTCCAGCAACAAAGTGTAGACGTAGCCCAGATCAGGTAAACAATGGTGACTGACTTAGAAGCAGTGCTGTGACTGACATTGTAAATGGATCTCCAGCATCTAGGCTACATCTGATCCCATATTACTTTTACCTGTGTCTCCTCATAACTTATGTACTTTCAGGCCGATAAGTATGGAGGACCTGATGAAAAATATCAGAAGGTTCAAGGTCACCTACAGCCAGGATGTTTATGGCGTTCTGTGTATGTTTTGAAGAGCATTATGAGTACAATAGCTGGCCCATTGTTGTCATTGATCAACTCCTGTCTAGGAGAAGGTATTTTCCCAGAATGTCTCGAACAGTACCTACTTATTTTCAAGAAGGGTGATCCTGAGGTCCGTGAAAGTTTCAGATCTGTATTGATTGTGCCTACCATTGGAAAAGTCATTGAGACTGCCATGATGCTACAGATGCTGGGCAGTATCTATAAGTCTTTCGAGGAAAAGAGTTCAGTTAGCCTGGTGCTGTGTGACCTAAGGCGTTCAATTGTGTGTCTCACAGGATGATCCTGCTGGAAAAGCTCTCCAGATATGGTTGTAATACTTACTATTCACTCTGTGAAGAAATAATACTTGATGACGATGTTCAGATGTTTGAAAATGGAATTTTAATGTCAATTATCTATACATATTAGAACATCTTAATATCTTAAACTCTCATAATACTCTTAACAACATAATATAATAAAAAATTGAGAATTCTTTAGTACGGAGTAACGAAAAAAGATGAACAGCATGTGAGCTTGATAAAAAGCTGTTTACATGTTTTTTGGGGCAGAACATGGAGCATGGTAGCAGATTACTTGCTGGATAGTAAGCAGGTCGTTTCACTGTTGAGGGCTACTCCAAGGAAAAACATGTGCCTCATGGCGTACCTCAGGGATCGGTGCTTGGGCCTTTGCTCTTCCTGAATATGATCAATGATCTGAGACCCGATGACTCAAGCCTTCTCTTTGCGGGTGACACCACCACCATCAGTAGGGGTGGTGGTCCCACAGCAGCAAGATTGAGAGTACAGCAACTCTTTGCTAAGGCCAGGGACTGGTTCCTCGCAAATAAGCTCCTTCTCAACGAAGGAAAGACCCAGAAAGTGATGTGTACTCTTGGCAGCACATATCTAAACCAGGCACCTGTCACCCTTCTTGGATTCAGTATTGATTCAAAGCTGACCTGGGAGCATCATATTCTTGGAGTTTGCAAGAAGCTGTCGAGAGTCATATTTTATTTTCAGGAAGTTGAGAGTGCTGTTGAGAATCGAGAGACTGCTGATGTTGTACCATGCAATTTTGGTAGTCACATACTGTATCGTATTTATTTTGATATGTGGACATTCGCCATATGCCAGAGACATTCTACTGGTCCAAAAAAATGCTCTCCGAATCATCACGTAATCCTTTAGCCATCCACATCACAAAATGAATAAATCCATTAATGACTACTCATACCACAAAAATAATGAGCCAATTTGACGCAGAGGTTGTGGTACAGCAAACACTCAACAATAAACAATAAACATTCATTTATTAGTCTACTCAAATGGAATGCCAAAAATTCAAAGGCAGCTTTTGACTACAATAGCTGTTGCTACACCATTTATGTCAGGAGTACTTTACTTCTTGTTGCTGCTCACAATATTGAATAGATTCACTGGAGTAATTCTTGTCCACTCCGACCACAACACTATCATTTTATCAAAGTCCTTACACTTTGTGAACAAAGAAGTTGTTATGATTATCTGGTCTCACGTTTCTTATAATTCTATGCACTATCTATGTTTTCCCAAGTAGCGTTACAGAGATTTGTAGCGCTCTTAATCAATCTCTCGATTTCTGGTCCTCATCGTGCTGATGACTTCCTGGCAGTAGATCTTTTTGAGACTAAGATATGCAGAGTGGTAAATTCATTGATTATTTATTTATTACAGAACAAAGAAGACTACAGGCATTAAGCCCAAAACAGTCTTCACTCTAATTTACAATCGTATTAAACAATTTACCAAAAAAATAAGAGATACCGTACATGCAATTTACAAATACATAAGAAAAATATGAGAAAAGCATAAGTAATCTAAGTATAAGTAATAAAGACAGAATGAAGATATTAAGTTATGAAAAGAATGCAATTGATCATAGAAACAGGTTATGGGGAAACATGTGCCACTGTGGAAAGAAAATTGATGAAAGCAGAGGAAAAAAGAAAAAATGTGTTAATAACAACAAATATTGAAGTATAATAGTTAAGGAATTTAAACTGTAGGTTTGATTTACTCTATAAAACTAATAAGAAGTATGGACCTCATATTAAGTGAACCTATTCTGCCACTGAATTCAAAGATGAATGGCCTCAATGATGCGCCTTCTAACCTCACTAATAGGGCCTTCAAAAACGCATCAACACCTTCACAAACGCTATTAAATAGCCTCAGAACTCTATTACGTGGAGAGCAGAAGTTATGAAGTGTCCTTGATCTTGGTACATGAAAGGTCATAACTCTTCTGACATTGAACGTGGGTACCTGGAAGCCAATCATAGAAAGGAAAGCGGGTGAATTAATGTAATTTATTAAAAGTGACACCACAAACATCAACGAAAACCTGTCACGTCTAGCCCTCAAAGAGTCCATATTGAAAAGGGATCTCAAACGTCCAGAAGGAAAACCCAGGGGACAGGCTCTTCTAAATTGCATATAAAATAGGAAGCGAAGAAGCTTATTGCATACTTGTTCGACTCTTAATGTATCCTGATGAGTAGAGGGACTCCAGACAATAGATCCGTACTCAAGGACATTTGTGACTATTAGTGACTGATACAGAGTTACAATAGTTTCAATATTATTGAAGCCAGTAGAGTTTCTCAGAACAAAGCCCAATAGCCTATTCGCTCTGCCAATGATGTGATCAACATGTGCTGAAAAGGACAATGTACAACTGAATAAAATACCAAGATCCTTACACACTTGCTCTTGAAACATCATTTAAGCTATTTTTTTTTTGTAGCATGTTAGCAATTACAACCATAGATCCTCTACTGGAGCCGTAAAATTGAAAACAAGGCATAAGAATACAAACAAATGAAATGAATACCGTAATATCTTGTATTTTCCAAGTTGCAGATTCACAATCTCGTGACACATGATACCATAGATTTTTTTTCTAATATTCACATATTTTGAAAATCCTATAAATGACTTGAATTGAACTTTTTTTGAATTTAAACATTTTTCATTCAAAATAATTATATTGTTGACTATTTTTATTTTCAGGTTATAGATATTCTCAAAAACGGTGGTGCTGAGAGTTTTGCCTACTTTTCTGATTATGTTACCATATGTTTGGTGGGAGATGACCCTTCTGATAGCGACATTACCGATGCTAACGATTTATATGAAATTCCGGCAGTCTCCAGCAACTGGGTTACTCAGTCTAAAAAGTTTAACAAGCTACTTCCGTATCCTTTTGGAAATTCTTATACTTATTCAATCATTTGGAAATATAGGCTATTACTTTTGTGACACAATAGAAGCAATAATTGAAATGCTGATGAAAGTTGTGACAAAATTAAAAATGCTGATGAAATTTTTGAACAAAAAAATGGTTAATTATAATAAATTAAGATCCACTTTCTCCTATTCCATTACTAACTGCTGAGACTTGTTCGATGATCACTGAACAGTGTTAATGTTTTTTTGCTTTGGTACATTGTGTCCATTGGTGTCTTTCACATGATGATCGCGCGCCAGAATCGCGCTTTTGTCACGTCTTTTCTCCTCGAGGCAGGCAAAAACCTCTCCTGATCGAGATACTGTAGGACAAGTGGTGTCTTTCACATGATGATTCCACGTCTCTTGCGTCATCACTTTTTCTCATAATCTATCTTTCTTGAAAATAAAGATAGGAAGATTCTGATTTCGGATTCAGCGACCCCAAATTCTTTAAAAGCTTGAGTCCCATTTTCGAAAATACCTGAAAACAAGGAAGTCATGGCTGTTTTTAATATAGTTTTCCATTATCATATAGTTCCATTATTATTGTATAGTAAAAACGTGTAGGAACTGTACAGTACTGTACGGTACAGTACTTATCTACTGTAGCTAACTTTGAAAAACCAACGTTTTCATGCCGATTAAAAAATAGAAGATAACTTTTAAATTGTTAAATGAATAACTGTTAAATGGATTCTGTCATCAATCTTATGATTATCATATTATGTCTCAGACTAAAAATGTGTAACAGATGTCCAGTTCACTATTTTGATAACTTTTCATTAATTTATTTGCCTCCTCGTGGCAGCAGGTTTGCACACAACGTTTTCACTTTAGATATTTTTGTGATAATCATGAAATTGATGACAGAATATACATTCGTTTTGCCTGAGTTCTTTGAACAGTGTGGCGTGAACCCAATGGAGTCTAGCTCTTGTTAGCCGTTTTTGACGCCGAAACTTGTTTTTACTGTATACGACATACAAAGCAAAAGTTTGCGCTTGGTCCATAGTTCTACGACTGAGGATTCAGCTCAGTGACTTAAATCGACAACCCATGATATGATATTTTTTATTATTACGCAATTCTACTAAGTTCTATTGTGCTGTAATAAATTTTATATGTCATCAGAGATTACTGTATTATTATAATTGTTTAACAACACAATAGCCTTAAAGTCGCCAGACTGGTCTGAACTATTTATTAATTTCTCAGTATGCAGTATCCACTCAGTAATTCTAATTCAATCGTTTTACTTGGAATAGAATGACATCTTTTATTCGTTCAATTCCTATTATCACCTTAGATCGATTCAGATCAGTACAATGTTAATACTGTATGTTCATAATAGATTTTATTGATCGATGCAAAGTTTTCAAGTCAATAATTACTGGGAATTGAGATTACTATTCAACAATTTGAGCCTAATAAATTAGATTGTTGCATGACAATTGAAATCGTGACCACGTAAACAATTCAGTGAAGTTTACTGTACAATATTCCCTTTTCTCGTATTTTATTGGGTGATAATGGGAGATGATTTATGATTTTATTCTCGGATTCATCTTTAAAAGTTTAAAAAATGTTTTTAAAAACTAGAGCTTTTAGGTTTTAAAGTGTTCATGTTTAAACTTTTGAAGTGTTAAAAATTTCTAAAAAACCTTTGCCTTTCCCTTTGTGAAGCGGAATAATTATTATGTAATTTTCTTAGTAAGTTTTTACTATATAATTATATGATAATGGAAAGCTATATTAAAAACAGTCATAACTCCCTTGCTTTCGGGTATTTTCGAAAATGGGACTTACGTTTTAAAGAAGGGATTGCTGAATCCAGATATGACACATAACAGCAATTAGATTTAGAAAATTCGTATTTCCAACATAACTATAAATCAGAAGAATATATTAGTTAATAATTTTAGGTAACTGTACTCGATTGATTAACTATTACTATCAAGATAAGGAATAACTATATCTCAAAACTTATTCATTACTACAGTCTTGGATTTTGGGAGATTCATTGGTTTTTGGTGAGTGGCCGACGCGCCGTTATCAACAGATGAGATCTCTGTTCAAGGTCAGGACCTAGCAACTGGTGCACCGTCGCTTTGCCTCCCCTACGACCCCTGAATTCGTGAAGGGCAGAGGGGTAGTGGAGCTGAGTGGCAGAAATCAAGGTTCGTTGTCACGGGTGCGACTGCAACAAAATTGTACAGCTTCTTCTGCGCATTGTCTTCAATGGCGTCGTTGTTTTTTCGTAAAACTTTTTTTCATAAATAAATAACCGTTCGGCATTACCCATTGTGAATGTTATATACATAATTTGAATGATTAATCTGCCAAAGACGGCACTAACTTCTTATTATTTGTTACCTACCTTATCGAATCACCCACCTTCAAATATTCAGCTCATACTTAATATTTATTAATTATTCATTTGAAATCTGTTTTTGAAAACTAATTAATTCCAGATCACCAATACCAATGTATCAAAAGTTTCCAAAACATTGAAATTTTTATATTAGTAAACTGACTATTTTACTAAATTCCATTAAGAAATTTAAATATTAGTGAATTGAAAGTACAAAATTGCTTCAAGGAAATGAATCCATTCAAAGGACGTGCACTTCGTTACTACTGAAGAAGCGTCTATTAGGTCCGTATAGTATGGGTCTCAAAGTGCTTCAGTTGTAACAAAGACATCTTGTAACATCCATTTTTACATTAAAATCACTTTTGCTTTCTATCTTGAACCAATAAATGAAAATATGCTTATTTTAGGCGTCACATAAACTTGGAAAATCGTCTACATTAACCGTTGTAAGGAAGAATTTTACTGAAAAATATCTATACTTCTAGAGTATGAATATTGATTCTTGCATCCTCTACTCATTCTGACCTGATTTATTTTATTTGTCAGTTGAAGTAACCTAAAAATGATCCCTTCATGCTATTTTGTGTTATTCCTTGACATTTTCACTAGTACCAAATACTTTGAGATTGGAGATACGAGAATATTTGCCGGTATTGTGGCCACAGTATCGAATGTATCAAGTGAGGATGCAGCAGCTCTCTGGGCAATGCTTTTCTATAATGGTGCAAGATTCCAAGCCAGACTGACTCCTCAAGTAACACATCTTGTTACAACCAAAGCTTCTGGAGTGAGTATTTTTGTAACCTACCTTCTTATTTAATTGAATGTCAGAATCTTCAAACATTTTATGAAGTTATTAAATTCACATTAGTGTTTGTTCAGTGTAAAACTCTTGTTTGGGTTATGGAAACCTACTGGTACCATCGATTGAGGATCACTAATTCTTGGAGCGAAGGTTTATGACTCGGAAAGTATCACTTGGGGTACAACCACACAGAAAGCGGAGCGGTGCGGAGCGTGGCGTGGCGTTCTAGAGCGGAGCGTGGTCAGAGCGTTCATCATTCACACACAGGAAGCGTTTGAGCGTCAAGCGTCTAGAAAATGGCGTTGTCCAAGTTTGCACGGACATTACTTTGTGAAAACAATTACTCAAAGTATTGGATTTTAGCTAAGCCTGCTAGGACAGAGTGGGTTAATGAAATTAACTTGAATCGTAGACTATTTGGTGAATATCACCATCTGTTTAATGTAACCAGATTGTTTCAAAGTTTGACGCCACGCCACGATCAGCTCCGCTCTGCGAGTAGACGCTTGCAGTGTGTTTTAGCTCATTACTTAACATGATATTGTTCACGACGCTCCTCAACGCCACGGCACTCTACGCTCCGCTCCGCTTTCAGTGTGGTTGTACCCTTATTGTTACATAAAACAATAGATGTGAATATTGATGGTGAACATTCAGATGGAACCAGTAGTTTGTTTAACGTCTCTTTCTCTTTTCGTTGGAACAGATCTCTGCACTCCAACCCCTACTCGTAATCGTAAAGATTAAGTTTCTGATGGATACGCTCAAACTAACACTACTGTTTAAATCAAGTACCGGTAGCTCTCAATAATGTCCGATTTAATCTAGCAGTGTGAGCTGTTTTTTATTGCACCCTTAAGAGATTATCAGATTAAGAGATTGCATAATTAAGTGATTATCACTCATTTCCCACTTCATCAACAGTTTTCTCATCTGAAGGGATAGATAATTTGCAAAGTTATGGAATACGTTTATTCTTATCAATTAGGCTTCGGCTATCAGGGAATATAAATAATCTTGATGTTCAACATATCACATAACTTATAGAACACAAAAATTCCTCTCCGTTAATCAAAGAACTTTATGTTCAATTTTGTTTTATAGAACCTTGAATTACTTATATATTTCTGTATATTTATATCTGTTTATTTTTATTTTTATATCTGGTTATTTATTTTCAACGGATCTCGAAAACGGTTCTAACGATTTTCACGAAATTTGGAACATAGTAGGTTTATGTGATAAAAATTCGATTGCACTAGGTCTCATCCTTGGAAAATCTCGCTGAACGACATTAAAAGGATAATATTCATCCTTGGCTGAAACAGCTGGGACTTTCGTCGTCTGTGGATAGTAAAAAGTGAGCGAGTGATTCTGTGGAAAATCAAAATATCGCATCCCCGAAATTCATAAGCTGACGTATAGCCAGCTGTAAAATATAAACATGATCATTTTAGAGAATCGTGTTCTGTCTATCAATAAATAAAAATAACGAGCGAAGCTCGGTGGCCCGATATTAATCCATTAAAAACGTTATAGGATTTTCGCCAATTTCCACTCTAAAAATCTTTCCTCTAGCCGCAATAACAATTTTAAACTACTGAAGATGAAATCCACGATCATACAGAAATAATGAGTGAGATGTTGGTTAAACACCAACTGGAATATTGAAAAATGTCCTTCTGGCAACTGGATAACTTGGGTAACTGATAACACTACCCTTGGGCATAGAATAAAACATGTTATACTTGATCGTAGTAATAAATAGCTCATTAACTTGTACAAACTCAATCATATAAGTTTTCTTTGCTCTAAGTAACTCCTTTGGCATCCAACAATAGACGTGATGTGTAGGAGCAATAAGTGTAAACCATGGGAGAGGTTTGGATGATGTGTTTCCAAGTAGGCCTAGAAACAGAAAATCAGGTAGATGGTACCAGTCTGTTTTCATAACCCCTCTGTTTATATATTAGCAAGAAACATTTTTTTATTGATTCTGTTGTATAATATTTTTGTAACATTTTAGTAATATTTATTGATTCATTTGCTATTAGGCTACAAAAATGTAATGAAAAGTGATATTTATGTATGTAATATAAAATGTAAATACTATAAAAAACTATCAAATATTATTTTGACTTTAATCTTCCAGAAAAAATACGAACAAGTCACCAGCAGCAGTGAATACAGTAAATGTTTTACTGTTACACCCGATTGGATTATTGATAGTCTTCAGAAAAAATCTCGTTGCAGTGAGGAAAATTACCATCCTCGACTTCTTGTAGAAAAGTCATCGCCTGTGAGCAAAATTACTGGTAACTAATACCGTTCTTTTCGCGATTCCATCTCCCGTACTATTACTGATAGCATGAAGCACATTATTTTCCATTCTATTGGAGGCTTGGCTATTTTAATCATTCTACCAAGCTCCTCATTTTTAGTCAACTCATGGTTATTTCTTCTCTATAAGTCTTCTCTACGCATAAGTCTGGAGCTTATGTGGGCATAATCGAAAATTGAGCAAATTGGTCAAATCGAAATTCTCAGTATTATACAGTTTTTTCGCAGCTGTTTGAATGTTCTTTGAAATTGAATTAATATTTTCATTTTCAAAACTCCACATTCAAGAAACTCATGTTACTTTATAACAAGCTATAGACAGACTTCCCCCTCCATTCGTCTGACACAGTGATTTTTGTTGTAGGGGTAAGGGAACTTACAAGTCTACTTCTTGTTCCCAAGATTCGCGGCCTATCAGTTTTCATTATACTAGTGACAAATCGTCTTTCGTTACACTAGACCTTTTTCATTCATTCACAATTTCATCCATAAATTCACTGTTATCTTTATTCACAACTTCTGTTTGATAGCGCAATTAATTGTATCCACTCTAGAATAGTTGTTTTAAATCTTAATAAATAGATAGGCTAATGTTCAATGTAGATATAAATTTTAAACTTTACTAACTAGATAATGTTGATAGTATTTATTTATAATGTAACAATGGTTGCCAGGCTTGAGCCTATTGAAACAAAACTCGTTCAGCAATAAACGTAAAAGATGAAATAATTGTGAATACAATTTTCAATTAATGTCAATATTAATTGTATGAATGTTTAGGTAGCCTCTCCACAGCACACATCACAGGATTTGCTGACGAGGAAGTCCCAGCGGAAGAAAGTAATGCAGCTCCCACTCTAAGTAACGAACTTCTGCAACAATTGAAGCAACGTATGCCATGGAATCAACCTGCTGTTTCAACTCAAGCTTCCACTCATCAGGTATACATCCTAACACATAATTATTATGTTTATTACATTCTTCAGAGGATTAAGAGCATACTGTCTATTTAGACAGAATCTGAGTATAGAGATTGAACAAAAAAAACTATAACATCCTCTGATTTCTTTCCTCCATATATCCGTGGAGCTAATAAAGGTCGCTTTTTATCACCCATATTCAATGTTTCAAATGAACCAACTGTATCCGATTTTATAATAACGTCTGTCTGAACCACACTATCTTTATTTTCAATAAAAGTTTATTAAGAATATTTGAATCCTCGTCTCCAGATATAGATTGTTCACTTTTACTAACTTCTGAGGAATCCAGAGTAAATTTTCTTCTCGAAATTTGTTCTAAAAAGGCAAGATTGGGATGCTGTAAATTCGTTTGATAACCTGACCCCTTCTATTATATGATCCAGAGCTTTCTCTTGACTAAGTAATTGCTGTTCAGGTTGTAACAACGACAATTTCAAGATCCTAATATGAGATCTCAAAAAACCTAAATCCGCATTTGGGTGAACAAACAATCTATATTCCTGAGCTATGGACAACGCTTCTTTAAGACTCAATTATTTTGTACGAATATTCCTAAGATCTACCACTGCACTCATTCCATAATATAAATATAAATGGGAAAATAAAACACAACAACAATACAACAAATGAAAACCACAAAAATTGAATCTTCACTGAGGTAACCGGAAAAGTCCAAATTTTAAAAGCTGGAGTAAAATTCCTTGAGCCTCCACCAATTATGTAAGCAAGATGAGGAACGGCGGGAGAAGCCTCCACCAAATATGTAAGGAGGATGTGCCTTCACTAATTATGTAAGGAGGGAAAGAACTGTGATAACAAAAAAGAACAGAATAACTAGAACTTTAATGATTCTTTAACATATTTTACATTTAAACAAAACAAGATTAATTTTATTATAAAAAACAATATTGATATGAAATTAATGGGGAAAGCTACACGCTGCTGCTAAAGATAAAATATTTGTGGTTATGATTAATTAGCAAAGAAAAACTCAAAAAGGATAACACCTACCTTTTGAAGATGGCTTCCCCCTTTGGCATTCACTGGTTGAAACGTGACGTTAATTATTAGTTAAAAAGCAAAATAACTGATCTAGTGAAATGGGTTCAGATCCCGTCTTATTCAATAAAACAATTCTCTTTTAAACTGCCCGAACTGCGCCAGGAAAACTGTATTATAAAGCTAGAGCAAAATATATCCTTTTCACCATAGCAGCCGGACTTTACTGTCAGTCCTAACGAACGAGCTCTCTCCAAAAGCTAAATTTTGGGTATTAATATAGACTCAGTCAATGCCAAACATGAAAGCCATTTCAAGTACATATTTTCATGTTTACCTAGTTGCATTGAAAATGGCGGATCCAAGATGGCAGACCAGATTTTTGAAGTCATAGTAAAGTAGTATTTTCATAGTAAAGAAGTATTATTTTTAAAGGAATCTTTTTTTTAGGAAAGGAATTTTTAAAGGATTTTTTCCTTTAAAAATAATACTTCCCTACCCATCCCCACCCATGGCTCTGAGCACAACAAGAACTTTGACCAATGCTTCAAAGTCAAAGTCCTTAACACCCTCCCTCCCACAGCCCCCTCCATAGATGTCAAGACAAAAGAATTGGCTTTTATTTGGGTGCTTGGAGCTGCTTCCAGTCCTGGTCTCAACAGACAGCAATAGTACCATAGCTACCAACTGTTTAATTAAATTGAAATAAATTTCATCATATCATAATACATTTCACAGCTATCAAATATATATTAAATGTTCAATAAAAATGAAAAATAAATTTCATTCAAGTTCAACTCTACAATTCCTTTCTCCAATTTTAGTCTAATTCTTTTTTGATTTCTAATTTTAAATCTCCTCTTTTCTATCAATTCATAAGCTACACCTTTCCTTATTCATAACTCACTCAAATCTTAAATATCCCGTTTGTAACCGCCCCCTAAATACCCCCTAATGTCCCCTGAATCTGTACCCTTTTTCTCTCCATCCGTCTGCACCGCGTAATCTGTGGTCTCTGCTGCTAAAATTGAGTCTCTGTGCGTACTCTGTGGTCACACGAACATTGGATTCAAAACTGCAGTCTGCTCGGTTGAGAAAGGAGACTCAGTCTCCGAAAATTTCCCCCATTTCTAACACTTTAAAGTTTTTAATATAAATTAAAACAGGAGACACAAGACATAAATAGATTGAAAACACTTAAAAACTTACATTAGCATTAGAAATGGGGGAAATTTTCGGAGACTGAGTCTCCTTTCTATATATATATATATATATATTTATATATTTCTTTATATATTATTCCTCACCCACCATATAGCATATAATATATTGAACTCTCTCACTCCCACTCAACCACATCACTCCCTTTCCTTCGGTCTCTCTCTCTCTCTCTCTCTCTCACACACACACACACATGATAATGAATTGAAATGCAGTTTCTGTCTTTGACACTAATATCATGCTTTAGTTAGATCAATAATGTTTCAATAGCCGTCTAGATCTAGGTGAAATATCTGTAACACAAAAACTAATAATTAAAACCACCCTAAATAAACCTTGATTAGTCCCAACCGATATGGTTTTCACTAACTTTAAGGACATGACAATAAGACAATAATTGTGGGTTGGAAACGTAATTTTGAATACTTATTATAATGAAATATAAATCCCATTTTCCCGGTGCTCTAAACTCGTTATTTAATAATAAGCCTACAGTTTAAGAGCCATCACTGATAAATACCCCTTTCTTAGCTGGCTTCTAGAAATAAGAAATAAATTGACCGATAAATACAAACAATTTGGATGCAGATTAGGCGATTTAGGCCTTGCCTAAAGAATTCAGCTTATATTCTGTTATACAATAAATGAGCAATTCAATTCATAACATCTTAGTAGTCATCTTATGAATAGTGTAATCATTCATCAAATCAGTCTTATCAAGTCATAATTATTATCATCACCCAGTACAATATTGAATAAATTAAGTCATACATTGAAAAAAAACATAAACTATTTATAAACTCACAGCATTGAATATCACATTTTCAACAATTTGAGAATTAATTTACGGTATAATAAGCATTTTCATTCAGAATTGGATTTACTGCGTTTTTTAATTTATTTAGAGGCAAGTTTCCTCTAATATACGATAGAGGCAGATTATTGAACATGGAGTTCACTAGATAGGAATAAATTTCAAGCTCTTACTCAATCTGACATTAGGAGTTACAATACTCCAGTAGTCCAGATAACAGTAGACCTCACTGAACATCCTTTGCAATGTGGTAACGAGAATATTCAGCCATCTACTAGAAATGCTATCTACTAGGAATAAAGACATTGTTATAATATCAGCTTTTTTAAAATGTTTGCCAATGGCCCCACTAAGAAATCTGATCAGGCTGGTTGGAGACTTCCAATCAACCATACGATCACATATCATTACCGTACATTACATTACATTACCAGGGCTACCAAACATTGTTTTGCAGTAGTCGTCAATATACTATATCATAATGGGAAAAGTAGAACTTTGATATAAAAGTAATGAACTTACTTCTTTACAAATAAAATCTATTGATATGCTAATATAAATGTAGCACTACTTCAATCCTGTAAAAATGAATACCGGTATAGGCCTAATACTTATTCTGATTTGATGGAATCCCAAGTCCTATTGCGCTTATGATAATTTTAAATGTTACTTTATTAACCCTCCTAGTACCACGTTGGGTCGTATCCGACCCCAGGCGCCATTGCTTATCGGTTTGTGGGCATGTTGGTGGGGGAAACGCCACCCCCTTCCATGTAACCTTTCCTTCAGTATTTCTCCAGACACAGACCAGAGCTTAGGTTCGTGATAAGTAAACTTTTTTTATTATCGCCAATTAAAATGTTAGGTGTCAAGAACGGGGTCGCATCCAACCCCACATGGCCTTTCTTGTTCAACTTATTTCGATGCTTATTGTTTGAATTTCTCTATTCAATTTGCGTTCTCGTTAAGTGGAATAGTTATTACACACTTTTAGCGTGTATATAATTGATCGTGGGTAATGATATAAATGAAATTTCAACTTACAGATAGAAATGAAATCTGTATACATGCATAGAAACACCTTATGAAGTTCCCAGAGAGAATATAACTAGTTTATAAATTACAACAGATTATTTCTATCCTATCTAGGCATGTCATGACGTATTTCTATGCCTTTTTTATGCAGATTTAGTTTTTAATTTGTAAATACCAGCAAGCTTGTTTGTGGTTTAACCACACTCTGATGTAGATTTAGAAGCACTGGAAAGCTGGAATTTTGCACTCATATTATAAAAAGTTTTTAATCATTCAAGTGTTTTTTCCCCTTTTAAATATATGAATGTTCAAATAAATAATATTTTCATTCGAATTCAAATTAAATTTTGTGAGGGAAAAATCTTAATTGGGGACTGGGTCGGAAACGACCCCACCTGGTCTTCTATGTCTCATGCAAACACGTGGTACTAGGAGGGTTAACTCAGTAAGTTCAGAAAGTTATTGCTCAGTTGAATCAGAGCTACGATTAAAAAGATGATTTGGGAATTATCAAGTGGCACTTTTTGTTTTTCACTGGGATTTTCATTTTGTAACATGTAGAAACTCTTGTAGAACAACAATCTGTTGAAATTTTTATGGGAAAGATTTCATGAGGAAAATGAAGTTTTTCATTGACATTATTATTCGTAACTCGGTTCGCCATGATAAATCTTGGCATCTAAAACTGCGTTTACACCAAAGTTATTAACAAAATGTTAATAACTCAATCCTCACAGATTGTTATAGATTGAACGGCACTTGAAAAACACATATGTTCATCATGTGTATGATGAGTTATGTTCTGCCTGAAGTTGATATTATCAATTTGAATTTACAATTCGAGACAACAGCTCGGAAAAAGAAGACGATGATTAGCTCATAATATCGGGGACCGAGCTTCGCTCAGGAATACAGAAGCATAAACAATTTATTACGAAAGAAGGAATTATAATGAAAAACCATTTTGGCCATGTGGTTTTTAAGAAGCGATGAATAGGTCAGTGTTAGGCTATTTGGCTTTTATATATTCCATTTCATATTGATTATTCTTTCCGGTTGAAGGTCTAATATATACTTATTAGATATATTGGAATAGTTATCTTTGAGTTTGGTAGAAATATATCACATTTACATAGAACTCAATTTATTTATTTGAGTTATCTTCATAATTCTCTCTATTTTCTATCTAATTCTAATAGGATACTAACCCATCCCTATCTTATATGAAAAACCTTTAATCATAATCATACACCTACATGATTAAAAAACAGCAGACATTCAATTTACTAGAACAAATAATAATGGAATGCCTTCAAGTTCAGATGTAGGCAACACGCCTAACTTCTTCCTACATTCGCTACCTTGTCTCTACGCCACTGTACTTGCTTCTGTGAGACACCTTGTTCGAGTGAGAACTTGCTTCTGTGAGACTGTCATTTATAGAAGTGCTTGCTTCTATGAAACTTGTCTCTGTGACACTAATATCGTTCAAAAACACTACTTGTGTCTATGAGAACTTGTCTCTGTGAAACATGAAACATCCCCGTCTTGTACTAACGTTATAAGTTTCTCACTTATAAACAAACACATTTTACAACAATGTAAGCTATGCTGGCTGTATAAAATGCTATGTCCTATGAATGAAATTTGAACATAAATTATGAAAAATCTAGAAGGAAAATTGAAATTTGGGCTTCCAGGTGCACGAAATTAATATTTTTAGAATCTATGTGCAAAATTGGGAGATCTAAAACATTCCTGTTTTTCCGGTATGCAATCCACTAGTTGACATGTTTTGATGCGAACAAACGAACACACGGACAAACCAACACAACCCTACTCTCTCTTATTATATAGATTATGATTTCTCCGTGGTGAGTGGGTGTGTTGGTATGTGTATGTGGGATGAATCAAGATAATTAAACTTAATTCAGATAAGTATTTTCATTTGAGTTTATATAAGCATTTATAGTTGAGTTCTGAATGTATTTCACTCCTGTTTGCAGAAAAGAATTTCCTTAAGCAAACAGTATTGTATTCAATGATCTGTAATATCATATGTGTAACGAAATTTGTTATGTAAATGTTGTCATTGAATAAAACTTGATTTGATTTGAAATAAGAACATAACCTATAATACATTAATTACTATTGAAGATTCATGAAATATTATTTTCTAACACATATATTTTCAAAATAATGAATAGGGAATATAGGACATTTTGGAATATTAGAAATAATCATGGAACATTCTATTTGTTTTAGCATTTTATTTTTTTATTTATGCAAAACATTTACATATCTATCAACTTTTTCCAAAAAAATATTGGTTATGAATTAGTTTTTTGACAACTACGATTGTTGTTTTGTAAAACGCTTGTCAGTGAAAGAGGGAACACATGTTTACAAGCACTGGGAACGCCCATATTCAATTCTGCTTTTGTTAAATGCTTGTAATCAGCTGTTTTCCAGTACCATGGTTGGCAACAATACTTGTTATCTACTTGTAGCTTTGTGAAATGGGCCCCTGATGGAAAATCACGAGACATGAAAACATCACGAGACTAAGACTATTGAAAAACAACTCAACAACATCAACATACACATGTCACCACCTATACAAACGGAGATATTTATTAGGCCTTGTTCACACGATAGGAGACGTGAATCATGATCACTGAACAGTGTTCGTCTTTTATTACCTTAATACATTTCCAATGTTGTCATTCACATAATGATCGCGCGCCAGGCCGGCTTTTGTTACGTCGTTTCCCCTCGTGGCAGGGAACCACCTCTCCTGATCGAGAATCATCACTTTTTCTCAAAGTCTATTTTTCTTGAAAATTCCCAACTCCCTACCAATATTCAAGGGAATTGTTCTTGGGTATGAAACATATCTAAATATAATTTCAAACTGCCTGAAACTCCTTAATTACTCACACAGCCACCATTTGGTTTTTTCACTATTTTTTCTAAATAATGGCTAAAACTACGGAAATGACACTATGCTTATGGCTGCGCAAAGGCTAAAAATGAACTTTCTACTGGTGATATTTTTCAAAGTTTTTCGATTTGTAATATATCAAGCTATCAAAATGAAAAGGTTTTCTCAGGAAAACATTTTTTCCGATCATTACTTTTTGATATATGAGCGCCTAAGATTAAATTTTTGGGACAGAACAATTCAAATTCGGTAAGAGATAAATCCATTAGATTTATAGGATAGCCTACATTCTTAATAGTATCTTTGATTAAATAAAACAAAAATATTTTCAAAATATAAATTTTTGAGAAAACAATTTTTTCACCAAAAATGGTAAATCGAATAACTTTCTTAAAACATTTTTTTTCATAATTTTTTGTTTAATTCTATCAAAAATACCATGAAGAATCTATCTTCTGAATCTCATGGAATTATCTCTTACCGAATTTGAAATGTTCTGTCCGAAAAATTTAAACTTTAGGCGCTTATAATCTCAACTGTATACTACATCTGTAGCTACAAAAAATATGACAATTTTTTCCAATTCATAAAACAAAATTTCGGCGTTTAAAATTTTATTCCTCGAATAACAAGAAACAACCTTTGATTTTATAAAAAATAAAAGAATAACTTTTTCAGTAAATTTAATTACGAAACGATTGACACCTAATTTTTTGATATTAAACGAATATTAAGTGAGATATGCACTGAAGGGCACACCAAGGCAGTCTTGCTGCTAAAGTCTGCCTCAATAATGCAATAATCTCAGTTTGCTTTGCATGTTATTAGTAAGCGATTAACAGTATTTTAAACTTTAAAATAACGTTACCTAAGCCCCCTAAAGATAGGTCGCCTATCACTAAAGCTGTCATATTAAATAATTAAATTTACTAAAAAAACGTTATTCTTGTAATATTTTTTTAAAATCACTTTTTTTGTTATTCCAGGAATAAAATTTCAAGCGACCGCCATTTTGTTTTATGAATTAGAAAAATTTCATTATTTTTTTGTAGTTTTGTCTAGTTGTCATGTATGTTGACAACTAGTATCTCCTAGTACATAGTTTTACTTCCGTATGGCATTATTCAGAAAAAATAGTGTAAAAAACAAGATGGCGGCTGTGTGAGTAACTATGTAACACTAGTAGCTGCATGCCTATCCCTTTGAGAAGCAGAAGAATCATCATTATCTTATTTTCTTATTTTGCAGGAAAACGTTGGTTTTAAAAAGTATGCGATCACTCCCTTATTTTTAATTTTTCGCTTATATAATTCGAGGTTGCTGAAACCAAATCTGAAATTATAAATCTTCTATATTTATTTGCAATGAAGTTAGACTTTGAGAAAAAGTGATGAGTTTACAATGATGAAGTTATACAATGAGCAAACGTCGCCCGAAATGTAGGATCCTCATGTGATAGACACGTTAGAAACACGAACTATGAAATATGATCCAGCAACAGGAGACGTGATTCTGCCGTGTGAAACAGGCCTTAAAAGTTTTCAATTTCGCCTGGAATATTATATTTTATTATTTTGCAATTAAATTTGGTTACACTCACCTTATTCCTAATAAAGAGTGATTCTCTTGAGAAGTAATTATCATCTTACTCATTTTGAAATAAAGTAACTCAAATTCCCTTGAAATTCTTATCTAAATTAGTTTCTGAATGTTGAGTAACTGGATCAAGTTTATAAAAATGATTTGTTTGTTTTCAGCCCACTGCAACTCAGACGATGAAACTAGCTCAGACGAGAGTCGTGTCTACTCAGAGTCAACCTCCACCGCTACAACCAACTCTGCAACAGCCACAGCAACAAGCCAGGCTATTGGTACAACAGCATTTGCTGCAACCTACTCAATGGAGACCTCCTCCATCAAGTGTAAGTCCTTTGGTACCGGAGAACCAAATTAATCAATATTATAGAGTATCAATATAATATGTGAGTAGATGTTACAATAATTGTAATGAAGTGAAATTTTTGTATGATTTATTGGTATATATTTGAATGTGAATATCTCTGAACCGGTTGAGCTATCGATGTAAATTTTCGCCATTCATTTTTTCTTCAAATTCTGTATTGAAATAATGATTATATGACCAACTTCCCATTTAAAAAAAAATGAAGTTCGAATCAAAATGGCAGATCAAAGATGACTGACCAAAAATTTGGATCGGAGTGTTGATAGTGGGTGTATGCAGTCCACAAAGTGGGCACGTTGTACCATCAACCACTCTAAACCTGTACAGTTGGGCCAGCAGGTAATCATGTCCTATCATCACTCTCAACATTTCCTCTACTTTTCTTCTAGGAAGTGTAATTTAATTCAATTTATTCACAGCCAACAATACAAATTGTAAAACAAGGCAGAATATTAGAAAAATTACACAAAATGTTGTACGAGTAGTCATTTGAATAGTTGATACAAGCACATAAACTAATAACATTCAATCAATCAATCAATCTTTTATTGTCAATGAACATAGTAATGTTACAAACAACGTCATTTACAATAGCCTATACAAAGAGCAACTAATTAGGTGACAGTGTAATAATACAATATATAAATAGCAAACACTAAGGGCCGGTTTCCGAGCTCGGGATTTAGTTAAATTCCAGACTTTAACTGGCTTTAAACTCTGGAGTCAGAAAATTGGCTTTCCGAGTCAGAGCGTTAACATAGTTGAGAACTTGAATAGACTCTGGAGTTTAGAGATCACGTTAGACCCTGGAGTTTATAATTTCGCTTTCTGAGTGAAGGGCTTTAGATTCTCGCCTCTTTCCGAGTCGAGGATTTATTACAAATCGTTAAGTCCAGAACTTAAAACAGCGTAATTTTAAACCCTCGACTGGGGTAGGGTTTAAATTTAAGTTCTAGACTTAACTGAGCTAACACAATTCAGTTATTGTTTTGGAGTAGATGAAAAGCCAAATAGATGTCATTGAATACCTAAATTATTTGGATTAGTCCATCTAAATTCATAATTTATAGTTTGCAAGTTTATTTTGCAATAAAATTGTATCAGAATTATGCGTAAAAAACTAACCTTATTTTACGAATGTGACATAACCTAAAAATGTTCAAGAAATATAATACAGGATTGGCTTGGAATTTATATTCCAATCTGAATGTTATTAATCAATGCCATATTCAACAGATTAATATAACAATAATAAATTATTATTCCAGTTTTTTTTAAACAAATACGTTTTCAAATTCAATAGCCTAATGAAATTTTTATTCCAAAATCACTGGTTAGGATCAATAATCAATAATAGCATAAAGTAAAATAAAATGTTTATTCATTCATAGGTTTTAGTTAGGTTTTGCTTTGAATATTTCACAAAATAGTTTAGAGAGCATGCTCTTTTGAACTATCCCGCTGCAATCAGCTGTTTTTGTTTTGCTATAATGCCAACAATATAACTACAAAATATTGTGAATTTCCCTCATGTTTACTACATTAAAGTCCTGGACTCAAATAGGTCGAGAACTTGATAGACTCCGGAGTTTAGAAGATAAAATTAATTAGTAACTCAGAAAGTCGATTTAGACCCGAGAGCTTATTCCAATCCTGGACTCTGTAAGTCCAGAACTTATGGATCTCGAGCTCGGAAACCGCCCCTTAGTCGCATAACAATGTATCACAGTAAACTTTGGACTTATACAAAAAACTCTCTCACAAAATACAGACACCTTTGCAGTAATAAATCCCTCAAGTGAGTCTTGAATCGTGGAAGGTTCATCTTTCGAACGTCCACATCAAGTTCATTGAATAGCCTTACTGACATAAATCTCCAATTTTTCTTAGAGCTTGTATATTGGTTGCTCTCAATACTAACTAACATTAAGGCTGCCTCTTGTGGGATAACTATGGATGTCAGTATTGACTACTGCCACGCCCGTCTTTTTTAATATTTTTATTAAATATGAAAATTTACAGAAGACTTTGCGGTATCAATTTCTTTCTTATTACATTCCTGCTCCTGCCCTAATTCCTCAATTTTGTTATTTATGTCAGTTACTTTTTCTGAAAGAACAATATTATTTTCTTTGATTTTATTCTCATTGCTATTTATTTATCTGATTTTGCAAGTCTTGGGCTTTATTTCATTTTTGTCTATTTTTTCATTTAGTTCTGACCTATATGATTCAATTAGCCTAACAATTCCCTCACTCTTTTCTCTACATGCTTCAATTTTATCATTCTAAATTTTACTCTGATTTTCAAACTTTTCATCAAATTTTTGAAATTTCTTATCAATTTTTTGAAATTTTTCATTATTTTCTTTTAGTAATGATTAATATAGCCGTGAGCTCATTTTCTTTTGAAACTGTTTCAGAATTTGGATTGTGTTCCATTTTCAATTTTTGTGATCTCAAGTTATACTTAATCAGGTTAAAACTGGGTAGGCCTATCTTATCGGTTTCCATTCCGGTATTGTGGATTTATTTCTAATTTAATTTCAAAAATTAACCAGGTCCGAATCAAGGGTAACATTTGCCACGCCCGTCTTTTTTAATATTTTTATTAAATATGAAAAATTTAAATAAAATTATTTAATTTTTACCACTGTCAGAAGCATAATCCAAAACAAAACAGTTCCTTACATAGAGCCTAAGGGAGTTTTTAAATTTTACTATGAAAATGATAACCTAATGGAATTGATAGTAAAAAGAACATATTCAATTTAGTAATATGCTGATTTTAATTTTATATTCATGTTCTTGGACACAGTCCTTAAATGATTTCAATTTCAATTTACAATATATAGGTTATACAAAATAATAATAATGACAAAGATAATGACTCACCCTTTTTAGAAAACATACTATTAATAATAGAAGCTAATAATTTTAATACATTTTATGCAATTTTTCTGTCAATTCATATAAAAAGAATAATATTAGCCCACAAAGTGTGTCAAGTTTGATTCCCACATTCAACCGTTTCAAAACTACATTTCATCTCCACATTAATTACCACAATCATTTTCTCTTTTCCGTCATATCACTTTACATATTTTAATTCAAGATAAACCTTTAATGATAAAACTGCACTAGCTAAATCTTTTTACACACAACAAAGACATTGGTTGTACATCTACCATCACGAAAAGTACCAAACAGAACAAGACTTTGCTCCTTTCCCTCCAGTTTTTTAACTGCCATAACCTCTTAATATACAACTCTTCCCTCCAAATATTAGAATAATTATTTTTGTTATTTATTTACTATTCAAATTTAATAAAAATGCTATTTATTTGATTTCAATTTATATTTGGCTTTTTGTTTATTGTTTTCTTGAAATCCTGAAATGATAACATTTTGTAAAATTTGTGTTAATGTAATTGGTACAATTCTATTGATTTATTTAATAAAATTATCAATTATTTTATCTTTTAAAGTGTTTTTTTATTTTTTATTTTAAAATTTTAGTATTGGAAACTCTATATAATAACTTTGTTGTGTTGGCATCTAACCTTATCACGTACACCCTGAGTAGCTTCAGAGGTGGGTGATTGATACCCAGGTGTTGCTCCTGGATGACTTCGCTCAGTCGTAATGTGGGCGGGGAAAGGAGGCAAGTCGAAGTTCCTCTTCCTTCTTCTTTGTGCCTCAGCTGGCGTGAACAGCACCTCCTGGTGCTTCTGACGGCGTGAAGGTCGCTCTCTTCTCTGATGACACCACTTTGATGTAATTTTGTATTGGCCTTACGGCCTCGGTTCCGCTCCAGTGAAGTAGGAAGAGGAAGGATAGACAGGATAGGGACGGCAGACAACGGTCCGCTGTGCCCTGGGGAGATGGAAGAATAGGGACGGCAGACAACGGTCCGCTGTGCCCTGGGGAGATGGAAAGATAGGGACGGCAGACAACGGTCCGCTGTGCCCTGGGGAGAAGGAAGAATAGGGACGGCTGACAACGGTCCGCTGTGCCCTGGGGAGATGGAAGGACAGGGACGGCAGACAACGGTCCGCTGTGCCCTGGGGAAATAGAAAGGACAGGGACGGCAGACAACGGTCCGCTGTGCCCTGGGGAAATGGAAGGACAGGGACGGCAGACAACGGTCCGCTGTGCCCTGGGGAATGGAAGGACAGGGACGGCAGACAACGGTCCGCTGTGCCCTGGGGAGATGGAAGGTTAGGGACGTACGGCAGCCAACGGGCCGCTGTACAAGGACAGGAGGTCGGGGACGTACGGCAGCCAACGGGCCGCTGTACAAGGAGCAGGAAGGTTGTGAGCGGAATGCTGTGGTCTGGAGCTCGTCCGGCGTTTAAATACTCCCCCAAAGTGGAGGGGATGGAGTTGTGCCGCCGCCAGAGGCGGTGGAAATCGTCTCGATGCGCGGAAGATGGTGCGCCATCGGTTCCTTCCTTATCTCCGCGGTCGGCTAGCTTTGCTGATAGCCGAGCGTCTTTCAATAATATTATTAACTATTTTCTCGTCACAATTTTACTTTGTGACACCCCACTCCTACTTGGGGGGGGGGGGGGTGTTCGGAGCCCTCTATGGCACCACCTTAAAAGGCGTGAGCCATCTAGGCATCACCTTAAGAGGTGTACACCTCCCAGGCATCACCTTAAGAGGTGTATGCCGCTCGTTATGAGCGACATCTATGCCTGGTCCATGGGCACATATTTACACTTTCCATCTGGTAACCAGACTTTTATACGTGGTCGACCTGCTCGTCTGCGCTTACCAGGTGTCGAGACTCGGTGACAGAAAACTTGATCCTTATTCCTTGAGGGACCTGGTGTGGGTTCCTGGGACGGTGGGACTACTTCTTTGATGGTCAAAGACTGTGTTGGCTCTTCTACATCCATATCCATTGAGGGTGGTATTGACTCCTCCATATCCATGACAATGGGGGGTGGTATTGACTCTTCCACATCCATGACAATGGGGGGTGGTATTAACTTTTCCACATCACTCTCGGAGTTACCACTTGTGTTGGTGGTTGGGGCATGAATTGTGGCCCGCCGTTCAGAGTCATTCATCTCATTCCTGTGATCCATCACTATGTTGCCCCAGGATGCTTGCCTTGGAACATATGACAACTCTGCCTTGCTATCAATCAAGGCATTAAGTTTGACTCTGTTCAAACCAACCTGCTTGAACATCCTTCTGTTCCGACTCTTGTTGTCCGGAGATTTGGAGTGTATGGCCGATATTGTTGGGACTGTTGTTGTCCTATTCCCCAATAAGAACGATCGCGACTTAATAGGCTGACTTGAAGGATTCAGTTGGGGAGGATCCCACTCTATCTCTCTCGTGAATGTGTGAATATTCACCCTGTTTTCACGCATAAATTCCATGCCCAATAGCAACTCTTGTCCAAGTCCTTCCATTATAGATACCACTAGTGGAACTGTGATTTGTCCTATAGTTACATTAGTTGTCAGCTTCCCATTTAATGGGGTAGATCGTCCATCAGCTAATATTGCATGGTGATGATTTGGTACCTTCCTTATCATCCCTGTTTCTTGGAGGACTTTATACACCTCATTACTCATATAATTAGCTTCGGCACCGGTATCCAGCAATTCCTGACACTTCTTACCGCCGATTGTCACGGTAATAAATATTCTGTTGTCCCTTGATGACTCTTCAATTACAGGAATCCTCTGTGCCGTTTGCATCACTGCTGTCTTGTTCAGAGTTTTATTCTCCTTTTGAATATCACAGACACATTTCAGTGCTCTCTTTCCGCACCTTTTACATGGTGGGATTTCGGGACAGCATGATCTCCAGTGCCCCGGTTTCTTGTATTGCCAACACACGGGTTCAGACTCGCTAAGAGAGGGTCTGTTACTTCTAGTGGTTATCACTGTCCCGACCTTGAGTCCTGTAATCTTTTTTGTGTCCTCAGTCTTGTGAACTCTCGAGTTCTGTCTATTCTGTTTCTCCTCTGCTTTGATTTGTTCATACTCTTTCGCGAATTTTTCTAACTCGTCGATACTATGAACATCCGATTGCCGAATATACAATTTGTACCGTGGGAGGAGATTCTTATACACTCTCTGTAATTTATTTTCGTCTGTGAAACCTCCTCGACGCCTCATGAGTGTCAGTACATCTTCGAGAAATTCGTCAAACAATTCACCTTCCCTTTGCTTCCTTGCCTGAATTAGATTCTCGAGGTCCTCCTCATAGGTAAGTGGGTAGTAGCGTGATCTGAAATCTGTCACAAAATTGTCCCATGATTTCCACTGGTCACGACGATTACGCATCCATAGAGTAGCTTTACCAACCAGTAATTCAGGCAGCGCGACTAGTAGCTGGTTGCCAGTGAGCCCATAGGCTTGTTGTAGCACGTCTAGCCTTTCCAAGAAGCTGGGAGCATCTGATTGGCCGTCGAATGACAGTCTCCAGCTTCTTACCTTGTTACATACCGCCCCTGGGTCCATGAGGGGGTTTGTGTGAATATTGGTTCTAACCTCAGTATGGGTACCTGTCACCAAGTGTTTAGTTTCCCCACTGCTTCCGCTCATTATGCCGGGTCTTGGGCTGGGATAACGTACTGCCATCTTCTTATGTTGTTCTACTAACAACTTTCTCAACTCAGCAAGTGTTCCAGATGACACTATGCCCCAATCTTGTAGAAGATTGAATGTCTCATCCTTTTTCAATCTATAGATCCAGGAAACTCTGGGGTCGGCTATCACCTCGGGGTTTATGTCCTCGACCGACTGATCCTCTGTCAGCTCCTGGTGTTGAGCATCTGAATCAGACTCTCCCTGTTCACTCATGATTCTTACTTCGTTGCCTCGTGCCCCAAGTGCGGGAGCCAAACATCACGTACACCCTGAGTAGCTTCAGAGGTGGGTGATTGATACCCAGGTGTTGCTCCTGGATGACTTCGCTCAGTCGTAATGTGGGCGGGGAAAGGAGGCAAGTCGAAGTTCCTCTTCCTTCTTCTTTGTGCCTCAGCTGGCGTGAACAGCACCTCCTGGTGCTTCTGACGGCGTGAAGGTCGCTCTCTTCTCTGATGACACCACTTTGATGTAATTTTGTATTGGCCTTACGGCCTCGGTTCCGCTCCAGTGAAGTAGGAAGAGGAAGGATAGACAGGATAGGGACGACGGACAACGGTCCGCTGTGCCCTGGGGAGATGGAAGAATAGGGACGGCAGACAACGGTTCGCTGTACCCTGGGGAGATGGAAAGATAGGGACGGCAGACAACGGTCCGCTGTGCCCTGGGGAGAAGGAAGAATAGGGACGGCTGACAACGGTCCGCTGTGCCCTGGGGAGATGGAAGGACAGGGACGGCAGACAACGGTCCGCTGTGCCCTGGGGAAATGGAAGGACAGGGACGGCAGACAACGGTCCGCTGTGCCCTGGTGAAATGGAAGGACATGGACGGCAGACAACGGTCCGCTGTGCCCTGGGGAGATGGAAGAATAGGGACGGCAGACAACGGTCCGCTGTGCCCTGGGGAGATGGAAGAATAGGGACGGCAGACAACGGTCCGCTGTGCCCTGGGGAGATGGAAAGATAGGGACGGCAGACAACGGTCCGCTGTGCCCTGGGAAGATGGAAGAATAGGGACGGCAGACAACGGTCCGCTGTGCCCTGGGGAGATGGAAAGATAGGGACGGCAGACAACGGTCCGCTGTGCCCTGGGGAGATGGAAGTACAGGGACGGCAGACAACGGTCCGCTGTGCCCTGGGGAAATGGGAGGATAGGCAGACAACGGTCCGCTGTGCCCTGGGGAAATGGAAGGACAGGGACGGCAGACAACGGTCCGCTGTGCCCTGGGGGAATGGAAGGACAGGGACGGCAGACAACGGTCCGCTGTGCCCTGGGGAAATGGAAGGACAGGGACGGCAGACAACGGTCCGCTGTGCCCTGGGGAGATGGAAGGTTAGGGACGTACGGCAGCCAACGGGCCGCTGTACAAGGACAGGAGGTCGGGGACGTACGGCAGCCAACGGGCCGCTGTACAAGGAGCAGGAAGGTTGTGAGCGGAATGCTGTGGTCTGGAGCTCGTCCGGCGTTTAAATACTCCCCCAAAGTGGAGGGGATGGAGTTGTGCCGCCGCCAGAGGCGGTGGAAATCGGCTCGATGCGCGGAAGATGGTGCGCCATCGGTTCCTTCCTTATCTCCGCGGTCGGCTAGCTTTGCTGATAGCCGAGCGTCTTTCAATAATATTATTAACTATTATTTTCTCGTCACAATTTTACGTTGTGACAACCTACAAACATTGTTGACACCGTTTGAATTTAATGGAGTTTGGTGCTGAGTAGCTAGGTTCAATCTTCCCCGTCTACTGGCGCACTCTATTGCATAATTGTTTAATTGTTCGTTTTTGTAGTTTTCAACCAGTCGGTTTGCATAGCTGTCTTCGTTGACAGGACAGTTCGACTCGTTTGTTGGTTTGTATTTTCTATAGGAAATTATTAATTGTAATTCCGTGTCTCCGATCGTAGGGAGTAATAATTGATTTTAAAGTACATGTGAGAATTTGAGTATTTTTATATATTGAAAGTAGTAGTGAATTAATAGTAAAATTGAGAAGCAGAATTCCATACATGATTCAACAACTCTCTGGAGTGCCTGGCTACATCATAAATCATCAGAGGTCAAGTGATTTATTTACATTTCTCTATTCCTTAATTCTTTCCTTCTCCTCTTTACCACCCAAACCTATAGATAAAAATTACTCTGACTTACAGCATAGATCATCAGCCGGGGTAAGTTTTAATAATAGAGTTTTTCATTGCATCATAAATGGATTCATTAGTATTTTTCTGCCAGAATTATATCGAATATTAAATCGATTAAAATTACAGTCTACTTAATCAGAAATTTGTATAAATAAACATTATTTTGAATTATCAATGATACATCGAAAAATGAACTTCCAACTATCGATATTTATCTATTTGATTATACAGTATCGATGTTTTGTTCAGCGCTAAATTCAAATTATTTGTCTTTTTAAAAAAGAACATTATACTACAAAAATTTTCCTGTCTTCTTCTCCATTTCTTCCTTTTTCACTCCTCTTCACCCTTCATTCCTTACTTTTATACCCTCTACCTGCCTATTACATGGGAAACCATAGTTGGCTAGGTATTTTTCCTCCTTTCTTTTCAGCACACCCCACCATGAAGCCTGTTTTTGTATTCTATTAGAAGCTTATTTTTGATTGTGATTTTTTTGTATTTTGATTTCCTTCATGTATTTTGTGTTGAATTGAATAAAATTATTGATTGATTGACTCTAAAACTACTCAGGTGCTTTTCAACATATAAAATATAATATAATATTCTATACAAAACACTGTATTATTATAATGTTATGTATTAGAAAAAAAATCTCTAATTCTGTAATATATATATATATATATATTGTTGATTTGTAGACACCGCAGTTACAATCAACCCAAACTCAGATCGTTCAAGGACAAGCGACTCATATCCAGCAGCAAATCCATCAACAGCTGCAACACCATCAGATGCAGCAACAATCTGCTCAACAACAGGCTGCTCAGCAACAAGCTCCTCAGCAACAACAGGCTGCTCAGCAGCAACAACAGTTGATATTGCAGCCGCAACAACAGCTCATTAATCATCAGCAAAAGATACAGCTGCCAGGTCAAACCCAGTTCATTGTGAGGGAGAATCAGCAGCAAGGTCAGCAGTTCGTATCAGCTCATGCGCAGATTCCGTGGCAACAGCAGACCACTCAACAGCAACAACAACAGCAACAGCAACAACAGTATCAGCTTCGTCAACAGCAGGGTCAGCAACAACAGCAGAGAATCACCTACACCCAGGGTGGTTCAGCAACACCTCCGCGTCAACTCATTCATATGGATGCTCAGACGCATGCACAGCTGCAACAAATGGACCCGCAACAGCGCGCATTATTCCTGCAAAATCTTCAGAAACAACGTCAACTCGTTTTGCAGAGACAGATGCAGGTAATGTTGATAATATTTATTGGTAGAGAAGGTCAAGACAAGTTGGCAAAGTTTAAATTATCCAAGTTGCTGTTGATACCTTGAATATTTTGATGAAGTATAGTAGTCCAGGCAATGAATGCTCAAAAGAGGGTATAGAGGGAAAAGTTAGGAAGACAATTTTTGACCCCGAAGTTCTGTTTAGGGTAGTAAGGAGGTAAACATATCAAAAGTCCCCACCCCCTACCCCTTGTGCTAATGGTGTGGGGGTGGTTCAAAGGTACCATTTTTTGGTTTCTCGCATATAACTCAAAAACTATGTATCTTACATTTAAACAAAATTCAAGCTTACATAATTTTCTATAATATTCATCTTGTTACTTTTTCTATATCTTCTCTAATTTCCGAGAAATCCGCTCTTGAAGGTGTGACATTTCTGAAAAACACGTTTGCCCCCAATTTTTTTCTATTTTTGCTCTTATAACTTTTTAGAAATCGATGGGAAAAATCCTTGCTGATTATAAGCTTATAAAGAATGAAATTCTCTTCAATCTGATTTATAATTTCACACTTTTACGCATTTCTCTACAACTATTGCAGCAGCTTTAGTGTTGAGTTGGAAATTTCCAGTTTTTCAACAATAGACCAATTGACAAAGGGATTTGTTGGGAATGTTTTGAATACAATTTTATAATTTGCAGCTTTGTTGAGACTAGTTAGTAGGAGAATATAAAAAGTCCCCATTCCCAACTCATGTGCTAAGGGGATGAGGGTGGTTAAAAAGTTGCATTTTTCAGCTTTTTGCTTCCACACTCATATCTCGAGAACAATACATTCAACCGACATAACTAACTATTCAAAAATGAAGTTTGATAAATTCTCTACACTTTTTAATAAAAGTGTAAAATTATACATCAAATTGAAGAGAATTTAATGCTTTATAAGCTTATTATCAGCATGAATTTTCCCATCAATTTTTAAAAAGTTATAAGAGCAAAAATAGAAAAAAATTGGAGGCAAACTTGTTTTTTTCAAAAATGTCACACCTTCAAGAGCGGATATCTCGGAAACTAGAGAAGATATAGAAAAAGTAGCAAGATGAATAATATAGGAAATTATGTAAGCTTGAATTTTGTGTATTACACTTATTTTCGTAAGATACATAGTTTTCGTGTTATATGCGAGAAACCAAAAAATGGTACCTTTGAGCCACCCCCACACCCTGAGCACAAGGGTTAGGGGTGGGGACTTTTGATATGTTTACCTCCTTAATACCCTTAACAGAGCTGCGGGGTCAAAAATTGTCTTCCAAACTTTTCCCTCTATAATCTTTCCTTGACTGGACTATAGTAAGTTGGAGCCATCATTAGCAATGTGAGAATTGTTTACTTCTTCAATAGTAGTTAGTGGAACACAGTTTTTGGTTTCATCCATTAAGATTCAAAATGTAGGTCAATGCGATATTTCAATTTATTTTATTTTACACACACATACAAGCTTGATACAGATTAATTGTTTCACATAAAGCTGTAGCTGAATCTACTGTCAGTTGGTGGTTTGATATTTTGGGGAATGCAAATGGTTAAGAAATGTGTAGGTTGAAAAATAACAGAATTCGTTTCTTGAAACAAGAAAGTCACTAAGAAAATTTGTTCAAAACATATACGGTATATGAATTATCTTCTTAAGATATGTTATGAAATAATTATTTTTCCAATTATAATAGTCCAGTCACTATATACATTGCTTGCTGCTTGCAATTTATATTGTAGTAACTCAATCAAGTTTTATTGAACAAAATATTTACATTGAAGGTTCCACTAAACCCGAAGGTTTTTCAGTAGGTGCCTATATGCCTAAATTAATGTACCAGCAAAATCTCTGCTAGCTGTTTCTTCATATGAAGCTATTCTTATACTTATTTTTACATAGCATAGTCATGGGACCACCTAAGAATCATATTATAGTCAGATTGCAACAAGAGCAAATAATCACCTCACTACAATCTAAATTTCAGAAGTTAGAACAAAGTAAACTACTGAAGTTCAAATGATTAATTCACTAAAAATACCGATGGTAATAGGGCAAGGAAAGTAATAATGGAATGGAACGCGAATGGATTGTTACAACGGCAACAGGAGTTAGAAGCAGTTCTATACATAGAAAAATAGATATAAGACATAATATCTGAAACTCATTTTACAAATCAATCGTTGATCAAATTCAAGGGCTTTAAGATCTATTTTGCTTTATATCCCAGCAATGTCGCGAGGGGTGGGAGTGCCATCATTATCAGAGACAATCTACAACATCATGAACAAGTGAAACTCGAAAGTATTAGAATACAATTGACAGGTGTAGCAGTGCAAGCAGTAAATTATCACTTCGTTGTTGCAGCTATTTACTGTCCTCCCAGATATTCCATCAGAAGTGAGGAGTATTCGACATTGCTTGATATGTTAGGAGAAAACTCCATTCTTGGTGGTTATTTCAATGCAAAACACTTGCATTGGGGATCGCGCTTTACAACACACAAGGGAAGACAGCTCTTCGAAGCAATAGCCGCGTTCGCGAATAGCCGCACTTATTGGGATGGTTTCCAACAGATTCTGGGGGAAAGAATAGAATTGAACTCACCATTAAGGAACGAAGAACATATTGATCGGGAGTTGGAGAAGTTTGTGACTGATATCCAACAGGCAGCATGGTGTAATACTCCACAAATCAGAAGAAGAACCACTGGAAATAATTACCCTGCGGAAATCAGAGAATTGATTGTTGAAAAACGAAGAGCTAGAAGGAGATGGCAGCAATCACGTTCCCCCCAAGACAAAAGAGTTTTGAACAATTTAACTCAAGAACTGAGGAGAGAGATTCAATGTATCAAGGATGAATCAATTAATAGTTACTTGAGAAACTTGTCAGCAGAATGCAGTACGGACTACTCACTCTGGAAGGCAGCTAAAAAAATAAAAAGAACCATTCAACAATATCCTCCTCACAGAAAGCAGGACAGACAATGGGCAAGGAGTAGTGATGAAAAGGCACAGACATTTGCTGATCATATTGTAAACGTTTTCCAGCCAAACAACACAGGTGAAGAGGAAACTTTAGAAGCGGATGAGAATATCTTACAGCCGAATCAAGAAATAATGCGTGTCACAGTAGAAGAGGAGAGAAGAGAAATAAGAAATCTAAATAAAAAAAAAACCCTGGATTTGACATGATAACTGGCTCAGTCCTCAAGCACCTACCAAGTAGAGGAATAGTGAAATTAACAAACATTTTGAATGCTTCTTTCAGACTAAAATTCGTACCAGGAATATGGAAAGAAGCAGAGGTTATAATGCTACTGAAGCCAGGTAAAGAGCCACATGGAGTATCATCATAGAGGCCAATATCATTGTTAACGGTCCTATCCAAGTTGTTTGAAAGGATTTTACTGAGTAGGCTAAATCCAATAATTGAGAGACAGCACATAATTCCAATTCACCAATTTGGCTTCAGAGTGAAACACTAAACAATAGATCACGTGCATATAATAGAGAAGTGCTTAGAAGAGAAAAACGTTTGTTCAACAGCTTTCCTTGATATAGAGCAAGCTTTTGATAACGTATAGCATGATAGCATAAAGGTCTTATTATCAAGTTCAAAAAAGTGCTTCCGAAGCAATATACAGATATATTACAATCCCATCTGACTGACAGATACTCTAGGGTCAGGCATGAGAGTTCATATTCTGATTTGAAGGAAATTAAAGCAGGAGTTCCTCAAGGCAGTGTTCTGGGACCAGTTCTTTACCTACTCTACACAAGCGACATTCCCAGCCTTGATGAGATTACTACAGCAACACTTGCAGACGATATAGCCATATTATCAGTAGACTGTAATATTCATATTGCAAAAGAGAAACCACAGAGATCCATCAACAAAATTCAAGATTGGACTAGAAAGTGGAGGATGAAACTAAATGAAGCAAAGTCGATTCACATCAACTTCAACAATAAGAAGAACCTGCCCATACCAATAACTATCAACAACCAAGTTGTACCATATGCCAATGATGCCAAGTATCTAGGTATGACCTTGGATGCAAAGCTTTGCTGGAAGGCCCATGTCAAGAAGAAGAGAGAAGAGCTTGGAATCAAATATAAGAAGCTGTATTGGCTGATCGGGAGAATCTCCATCCTTTCAATCCGAGACAAAGTACTTCTGTACAAACATATATTAAAGCCAGTATGGATGTATGGTATACAACTTTGGGGGTGTACCAAAGACAGCAACATTAATGTAATACAACGTTTTAAAAAAAAAAGTGCTAAGGAACATTGTAGATGCTACTGGGTATGTCAGGAACAGCGATCTTCATTGAGACCTGCACGTCGACCTGGTGTCCACCGAGATCCAGAGGCATGCGGAGAGGCACGAGGGGCGACTGCACCAACATGACAACGTCGAGGCGATCCAGCTGCTAGACAATGGAGGGTTGGTGCGGAGGCTGAAAAGGAGGAAACCTTTGAACTAGTGCCGTGCTTGTTCAAGAAGTGTCCAGTGAAAGTGCAGAGCAGTGATTGAGTGAATCTAGCTTCTAAAGTGCAGTCAATAAGTTTACATATTAATTAAACAATAGCAGTAAGAGTTCCCAATGAGAAATTCACTGTTCAATATTTCAAGTAGTATTTTAGGATAGAAAAATTAGCTCATTAGTCTTTAGAATATATGGCTATAGTATTGACCAATAGAAAAAAAAAGATTGCAACAGTTGCTCTGCAACTTTAAGATTTTTATGCCCAACAATTACAGTTGTGTCATCAGCATACATAAAATTGTCACCATTTCTGATTATGCTTGAAATTGAGTTTACATATATATTGTGGAAGACAGGACCCAAGATACTACCCTGTGGGACACCAATATCGTCTTTTTTAATAATTCGAGTTGGTTTGTTCCTCTACTTAACCAGAAAGTATCTGTCACTCATGTAACTTTCAAACAACTTTAGAACATTTCCTGTAATTCCAATGTTATGAAGTTCATTCAGAAGGATATTATGCTTCAGAGTATCAAAGGCCTTCGAGTAATCGATAAATATTGGTAAAATATGAAAATCAATCATTCAAAAAATTATTTATTTTGTGGGTAAAATTTAAAAGAAGTGCTTCTGCAGATTTCTCTTTTTGAAAGCCGTATTGAACATTTGATAGGATATTATTATTAGTTAGGTATTGATTTAAATGGATTGATAAATATCTTTCGAATATCTTCTCAGGCACTGATAATTTAGCTATTGGCTTTTTTAAAAAGTCTGGGAATATGCCTTTAGAAATCCATAGATTCATCATTCGACATAGAGGATTTGCCATATGTTCTTTCAGGGCTTGCAAATCTGAAACGCCAATATCATCAAAGCCTGGAGACTTATTTACGCTCATATTGTTGATAATGTGAATAATATCATCATTACAAGCATATTTAAGATTGAATTTATGCTGAGATGGAACATGGACTGAGTCGTCAAGGATCAACGGACATAAATGTGTAGTTTTCCTAATATTTCTAATAAAGGAAGTAGCAAAAGCTAAACAGACCTCGGTAATTGGGATTTTATTCGCAAAATTATTCAATATTCGGTAATCCGAATCTTCGGATGTTCTCCCCAAAATGCCATTGATGCACTTCCATTTTAATTTGATTCTTGAAAATTTTCAATTATATAATCTTTTATTTTTATGACTTCTTTTTGGTGCGTCTGAATAATCTGTCTCTTATTTTAAGTTTGTTGAAAAGTTCTTCTGACATCCGGTTATTTTTAAAGTTGGAATTAGCTTTTTTAAAGGAAATTTCTTTTTTACATTGATTAATTGCCTTTCCAAAATGTACCCTTATATCATAAATTAAGTTGGAGGAGGAAAATAAATTACAGCTGTTCCACTAACTTTCTTTCAATAAATTTATCCGTTTCGTTTCATTTATTACAATTTTTCTAAGCTCTTCATCCTTTTCGTTATCCACTGAAAAGCTATAGTGAATTTTACAACTAATAACATAATGGTCTGAAATTTTCAATTTAATCACTCTGGTAGAAGAACTAATATTATTCGTAAATCTCAAGAATAAGTGATCAATCGTCTGTGTGAGAAAATCCTGTCTTAATTCCTCTCTAGTGACTATAGAAACAACTTTTTTAAACCCATACGACAGAAGCATAGACTCGTAGAGCTGTACAGATTGATCTTCATGCTTCAGTAGATCAAGATTGGCATCACCTACAATGAGATTGGATTTATTGTCCAATTCAGAGATTAATTTTTCAAGATATGCGATAAAGTTGTTTTTATTAGTACTGTGAGGTCTATAGAGGCTTATTATATCAATTCTAAATTTTATGTTCAGCAAAATATACTCCAGATTTGCTACGTTACTAGTACCGTAACTGATTGTTGAATGAAGAAAATATCTGCTTTGATAAAAGCTGCAAGGCCGTGTTGAATCTATTTGAACTACATTTGTAAACGGATTTGTAGCCAGGCCAAGGTTAGTTCGTCGAAATTCTGTCTCAAAGACCTGATATTGAGATAAATAAGTTTTAATGGAGAGTTAGCCTGTCTCGATTAATTGACAGGAGGCAAACAATCACACAGATCTGCAAGCCTGTTATCAACTGTCAGAAATTATTTGCAAGGCAAAATGATTTCTTCAACATTAAAGTCTTCCTCAACCATAGTTGTCAGAAATTGTCAGTAATAAATTATTATCTTTATTATTGAAAAACGAAAAAGTGAATTATTATTAGAACTGTTATTATTGAATGACATAAGCTGATTAAAATAAAATTTGCAATGAATGTCATTAGACTATGGTCCAATCAAATCATTAGCCTAAAAAATGTTTTCCAAATCTGATAAACATTTCATGCGCAAAATATTCACCCTCTCTTATTTTCTTACAAGGATTTTCCATGCGATGTCCAAACATATTTGTAATCCAGGAGTCTAGCTTTACGTTTTACTTGCATAAACAGTTTTTTTATTATAAGGTATCAGATTTCCATTGAAGAAGATCTTATTATCAGAAGGATTTCCTAGCACTTTGTCAATTTTGCAGCACGGCCTTTACTGAGCCAATTGGAACGGGTTATTTTTGAGACGAATTGTACTATTAGTACAGGCTGTATTTCGTTTGATTTTCCGACCGTTTGATCTTTGGCTTTGCGAACAGGAAGTCTATGAACCGCACTAACATCACTCACTTAAATATCCATGCCAATTTCAAATCCTCCATCGGAGATCTCTCAGATACTTCAAGACAGTGAATTTCTAAATTATTCAATCTGCCGTATTGATCAAATTCATTTATTTGTGTCTCCATATCGTTGATAATAGCGTCCTTTTGAGAGAGTTGTGTTTTTAGGTTCGGAATATCAGTAGTCAGTCTCTTTAATTATCTCTTTAATTTCACTTAGTAACTGATCATACTTGGTGGATAAGAAGTCCTGACTTACTGAACAGATGTGACAACGTATTCAATGTTTGTAATTTTAGCCTTAAGGGTCGGGACATGGTGAAGAGTTACCTGAAGTTGCTTTAGAACTCTTGCAGACATGGAAACACCGCCACTTCTTCTGTTCTTTTTCCGACAATCTGGGATAGGTTGTCTCCTTTAAGCTACATCTGAAATAATACTTGTTTTCACATCACGAACATATAACAAAATCACCCTGAAGCTGGCAATGAACTATTACAATAATGGCACTGCCCCATCTCTAATCCACTTAGTAAATGAGAATAAAATAAGACTTTGGTTAGTACCGAGCAGAATAACAGGTCGTCTTTTCTTATCGGAGCTCCTTGGATAACCGTTCGTCTCGAGCGACTGATTACGACTGTAATTTTGATTAGACTGTAAGTTCTGATTTTTGTATATATTATTTGGATACATGAGAGAAGTCCAGAACCAATATCTTCATGCAAAATTTCCTTGTGCTAGATACAGAGTTGCCCAAAAACCTCGTATTTTCGGTTCATTTTCCAGTTTTCAGCTATTTCTGCCAAATCCAGTAATCGGACAGAAAAATGTGCTTTTGCCTTTTTTACATTATAAAATTATGAATAAAATGAGATCATTCGGAACTCTCTATCTCCAATGAGTACTGAGCTATGATTTTTCAAAAATGAGTAAAATGTAAAGAAAAATCAATTCTGATGAATTCTAGTTTTTGATCAACAATATCTTCCGCTTGTTATCATTTAGATGTAAAATTCGGTCGAAAAATTAAAATAAAACCATGGCCATTTTTTGTATTGGAATATGGGCTTGAGTGCACTCAACAATAAATTTTCAATTTTTTGACCGAATTTGACTTTTGATGCATGATTTTTGACCGCCTTGACGAGCCGAGAAGAATGGAGTGTTGTAGTACGATGAAATCTGAGCATTGTGTCAAAAGTTATGTGTTTGAAATTGTGATCCTTGAGTTGTCCTAATGCGCGCCTCTCCACTAGGAAATACTGAAATGAATTGCATCTAACGGGTGATTCTCATAGAACATAATCTCATGAACTTATATCATTGTGCGGAATATCAATGTGAGGGCAATGTAGTTTGTGATAATGGTTAAAGCTGAAAATTAGGTGTTTTCACAATACAAGGAGCATTGTTGTCAGGTGTACCTGGAAATCTATATGAAATAGAGCGCTCTACCTGATCTCAGATTGTAGAGCACAAAAATACACCCAGAGGGATTTTGAATTATACATCTAAATGGTAATAATCGGAAGATATTGTTCTAAAAAACTAAAGTTCATCAGAATTGATTTTTCTTTAAATTTTACTCATTGGTAATAGAAAGTTCCGAATGATCTCATTTTATAATCTAAATAAAAGGCGAAAGCACATTTTCTGTCCGATTACTGGATTTGGCAGAAATAGCTGAAACCTGGAAAATGAACCGAAAATACGAGGTTGTTGGGCCACTCTGTATCTAGCACAAGGAAATTTTGCATGAAGATATTGGTTCTGGACTTCCCTCATGTATCCAAATAATATATTGAAAAATCAGAACCACAATATAAATTGCAAGCACTCCCCCTTTTTTATGGCTACATTGACTGGACTAATAATACTCCATGTATGATTAAGCATGAGTGTGAACATTGTGATGCATACAAGAGATACATCTTGCCTAATTGAATTAAGTATACAGTAACCTAACTATATTATACTTAATATTTTTAATCAGCTTTGTAATAATCTTTCAAGTTATTCGATTGTTAATAATTGTTGTACAAATTAAATGTTCAATAATTGTTTTACATTGTAATTCAAAATGAATGTCCCAATTTGAAACAATCGTTTTCCTTTTTAAAAAAGGTGCACATAAACCAATTTCACACCAAATACTCACGGAAGATTCAAGTTTTTGTTGATGTATTATATGTGTTCTGTGTGCATTCATTTTGAGACTAGGACGACATCTACAAAAAAGTAGGGGTCATACACCATGGTTTGTGAAAATGCACCAAACTGTTAACTTAGGCGAATCTCGTTCATGCTCCACTGTTTGATGAGGGTTATCGGGGTGTCCATATATGAAAATTAAATCGATTCACTTTACCACTTACATGGAACATGTAACATGCCTCATCGCTGTGAACGAGATTCGCCTAAAGTGAATCACTCTAGCATTTGAACATATGCAATCTCTCATTTCTTTTCATCTGTAGAATTGATTGGTCTCCATAAAGTGTTGTTGAGTAAAAAAATTATACGAAGCAATTTGTGATTGTTGAATTGGTTGAATGGTTTAGGCGCAGCAAAGTGGTCGTATTCGGCAGGGGGGTACTGCAGCCCAAGTAGCTGTAATCAGCAGCCGTGGTTGTGTGGCTCAACCGGTGGCTCAACCTGTGCAGTGGGTCCAGCATCGGCAGCAGCATCACCAGATATTCATTCCGCACAATTCTCAGCTCAGGCAACAAGTCAGTATTCACTCAATTCCTATCTATCTAAAAGTGAGCTGCCGCTATGTGCTTTTTTGCATTTTACACCTTATAAAAGAAAAATACTGTCCACTCCAATCGATAATAATAATTGATGAGGAATACCAACAACGGAATGTTATTCATGCAAGATGGTGCACTACCACACACTATCTTACGCTGGGGTCCAGTGAAGACTGCTATCTTCAACGTAATTACAGCTAGCGTTAAAATTGGTTCAACATTGAAATAAGGGTGATGTCACAGCAAGCCGGACACGAACGGACATAATGACCGCCCTGACCGGGTGGAAAGGCTTTAGCATTGGAGTAGGTGAGACACATGTCACACCAATCGCATCCGTATATGCGTAGTGCGGATTTTTTTTTGTCTAATTGTGTCGTGTCCGGCATGGTGTGAAATCTCCCTCATACTCTACTGTTGTGACGTTTTCACAAATTGCTGTAGCAATTAACATGCTATATTATATGTGTCATCTTAAAATAATTTTTTACCCAAATTATCAGATTAAAAGATTCTGTCTTATTACAATACTTTTAACAATAACTATTTATTCACGCTTTTTGTGTAATTTATCTTCTCTCAAGAAAATACTACTTGAGCCCTATTTTTGCATGATAAACAGAGGATATGTTTGAATACAGACTATTAATATAACATTCCCTTCATAACGGGATGACGTTGTTTGTTGACGGGATGTGTTTTTCCGTCTAGTTTGAATTTTGTCATTACATACATATGTGGAAAATATTATTTAATTATAATAATTATTGTCATTTTATTTTTGGATTTACATAACATTGGCTGTTTAACAAAAGTTGAAACAATAATCAGAATACAATAAAGGCACTGTCAGTTTCTCAATATAGCAACTTGAATTCCAAAAAATGTCTATGGTTATCAAGTTCCAATAATCAAGGTGAAATTAATAAAATTTTCACATTAAACTGGTATTTCAAAGTTCTTTCGTCACCCTATTTTTGTGCAAAAAATTACTAAACTGTGCAAACATCTCCCCTGCAACCAATATTTCAAGTTTCAAGTTTTCAAGTTTTATTGTTTACATCAGCAATAAAACAGAATACAAAACATCTCATCAGATACCTATAACTAAAAATTTAAAGATACCAGGCACTTCAGAAAGGTTAATTTGGCACTATATCATAATGTATCAATAATACAGTGAAAATTAACTTTGAACTTATAAGTACACAACTCATATCAACATTTTGTAATGATGTAACTGATGATGGAAATGAGCCTTAATATTTTATGTGATAACCGATGCAAACAAAAATACTATTCACAAAAGAGCTTCTGCGACGCCCTTGTCCGTGAATAGGAGTTTGAATAATGGGACATATGAAAAATATAAGACACATACACACACGCATTCACACAGTCATCAATATTCGACAATTGACACATCAGAGCATTCCCCTTATGACACATATCTCATAGTGATATAAACTTCATGTGAACAGTACGGAGGAAGCCAGAAAAGAGGATTTAAGACAGAAGAGAGAAGAAGAAAACAAATGTTTAGGTTTTATGACAATTTATTTACTTAGCTTACCACTCTGAAGAAGTTTTCAATTTCCAAAGGTGAATGAAGCCATAGCCAACACTTCGTTTTACGGATGAATTGTTCGCAAATTTTCAGCTTCCTTATTTCCTCAAGAAGGATATTATAGAATTTTGGTCCCAGAAAAATGAAACATCTTTGAAAGGTGGTACAGTTGGGTTTGGGAAGTCGCACCAGCATTCGTGGTATAGTTTGCCGTGTAACCAAACTGTATTGTCCAGTATTTCCCATAAAATATCTATCCCCACTCATTTTATAAAACAGGGATAGAACTTTCAACACATGCATACATCTAAAAGGAAGAATATTTTTATGTTTTTTAAATATTTCAATTTTAGTGTAATCCAGAAAAATAATATTTTTACAGGTGCAAACACCTGTTTCCCTGCTTGGTTGCGTGCCTGATCAAAATCTGATGTTCAATCAATAATCCTTCATTGTCTTGAAACACAAAGTGTTGTAACAAACGTCAAAATACAATAAAATTAAAAACAGTCGTGATATTTCAAAAATAATAATAATAGTCAAAATAATATTTTTCTAAAAAAAAATACGACAAGATTGGCAAATAGTAATAATCAGCAGCAATTGATAAATAGCAGGTATTAAAACGTGGTCCAACACAAGTCACAACCATCACATATCAATATATATGGTTGTATGAACCATCACCTTCGGGACTCACGAATAACAAAATATTCTGATAAACTACATAGTGATAAAAATATACATGTAGTTTACTGTGAAAAAGATAGAGTGTTGTAAAGATAAAGTATTGAAGTGTTGTGTTTTGTAGGTGCTGTTGCAAGGTGAGCAAGGACAGCAGCTGAGATCACCACAGCAGCAAGCAGTAGTCACATCAGTAGTGGCCAGTGGTACACCAAGTCCTGCCACCAACACTGCAGCTGGGCAATGGCAAGAGTCACCTTCCGTTATAGGTAAGTAGAAGAATGCTAGTTTCAAATCAACAAGTCAGTCTATCGACATAGATCAGCATTCCGAATCTTGAATGTGAGCTTTTTAAGCTCAATAGCAATTTAATCCAAGCTTAACTTAATCCAGGATTGAATCAATCTATAGTTAATTTATTATAATGGGTTACATTCCGAATTTTACTAGTCAATATTCAAACCAGTCTTACTCTATGGAACAGAATGCCTCACAATGATAGAAAAACACAAGAGTAGAATTACCTACTCAGAAATGGTATACCAATGGAGGGTGGTTGGAAAAACCAAAAGAGACAAGTGAGGAATTGTGTGATCAGAGAAGCATTAAAACAGGAGGAACTGATTACAACTGTTTAACGGAAAACCTTGGGATGGTATGGCCAGGATGGTAGCTAGGATGGACGAAAGGCAAGGCTGGTCATGGAGGCAAGACCGGAAGGAAGACGAGGCAAGGGATGACCACGACTGGAATTGGATCAGTATGTAGAAAGTGTAGCTGCTGGAAGAGGAAAAACAATGATTGAAGTATAAAGAATGGCACAGGATCGAATAAAGTTTATTTATTGAAAAGTTATAATATGTGTCTGTTTAGAGAATGGTTGAAGGAACCCGCAAAACCATTTGCTTTCGCTTTACGGCAAAAGTGTTTGAAAAAGAAGAAGATTTCTAATTTCAACCATCAACTGATCCAGTTCCGTTTAAACTTGGATGGAGCGTGCGGCTCCAGATTATTATAATTGTTTTTTTCAAATCTAGAAGGTCGATTGATATTCTTGCTTCAATTCAATACTTGATTTGAGTTTCAAATAAATTGAGTATTGTACTGCAATTTGAATTTCAGCTAGTCAGCAGCAACAACAACAACAGCTAGCTCAGCTGAAGCTGCGTCAACAACATGCGCAAATTCAACGCCTCCAGCAGATCAAGCAGATGGCAAGACCTGCCACCATGCTCTATGCCAACCAGGTAAAATCTTCCAATCCACTTATTTTAGTATATAAATGTAAAACCTGTTATATTTATCATATTCCTTTAGAAGCATACCCAACTCCTGGAAGCATATGCAATCCCTAATCCTTGACACCTATAAACTCAAGTTCACTAAAAGGAAGACTGCTAATCATCTCATCCACGCTTCATAGCCTATTGTGATATGAATGATCTGGATTCATATTCATATCACAGAAATACGCTTTATTGATTATTCGTGTAAAATTTAAACTGTTTTACTGTAATTTTATCCTAACATTTTGTACAGCTTTCTTATATTGAATTGAGTCTAGCTCTTTCACACTTCTTCTTCGTTATTATTATTATTAGCGTAGGGTTTGAATGGTGGGGAGACCCAAGGGTATATACCTCGTCGTATATAGCCCAAAGTTCGTTGAACATTTTTATTTTAACTATCTAGTTCTTGATGTAAATATTTTTAACTCAGATATCACCCACACACAGATTTTATTTATGTGGGGAAATTCAAGCTCTTGTGTAAAATACCTTCAATGTAATTTCTTCATTATTGCTATACTTTCTTGTAATTGTGAATAAAGATGAAGGTAGATGGAATCTTGCAGAAGGCCCTGATGAAAAACTAGTATCCCATTTAGTTTGAGTTGAAAAAGAGTGAATTCAGAGTCCCAAGTTGTAGGTAGAATGAATATAAACTTCTATGCTGTTAACTTTGAATGAATGAGAATTGAATACAAGTTACTTTAATATTTCAATCAACACCAAGTAGCTCATTTTCATTATGCTCTTCACATTATTGTATAGTTAAGTTATTAAGAGCTCCCTGTAGTAACATAAATTTGATGAAAATTTAATATTGTGTAAGTATAAAGAAGACCAGACTAACAAGAAAATAATGTTTCAATACTATTAATATTTTGTAAATTTATTTGGTAAAATATTCAAATCAGTTTTTTCTAATTGTTTCTCTAGTGCATTTCACTAGGTAGCCCTATTTACCCTTATTTACTTAGCATCTAAACCAGGGCGCGTTATTAATGAAATGCACTACAGTATTTTATGCAAGCTTCAGAATGTTACAAATTGATTTAGTCATTCTGTACGGATTAGGGGTTTGACTCAGATTTTAATGCTGAAAGTTATTTATTCCTGAACAGATTTTTTATTGAAATTCCTCATATTTTATGTTTTGGATAATAATTTATTTTAAAAAGTGACATCTTTTAAAAAAGGCCTACCTATAAAAATTCGATCAGTCTCCCTTATATTTATTTTTAATATCAACATTAAATTTCAAATTCAGTTGCAGATTCTCAACTATGTTTTAATGCAGGTTGACAATATTTTGTCAATTTCTTCCATCTGCTTGCTATAACTAAGTGATAGATTTGTTCCTGTAATACAGTTGATTGCGAAAGTAATGTGCATTCTTTCTTGTATTGAGCATCGCTTCTAGTTATTCCCATTCCCAGCTATCCTCAAACATTATTTAGGATTCCATAAGCTGTGTGAAGCGTTGTTGTCCTACCATCATCACTAAATAATATCAATGAAATTCTCTTTAATTCCTCATATTTATTTTTGCATAAATATTTATTTGCATAATAGAACATAAGTTATTTTCATTTTGATCTCCTTGATTGAAATGTGTGCATTGGGAGCATGAATGATTGGGCTGTGTCGTAAATCATTGTCATGACATTGCATATTCATGCATGCCCGCTTCTCAAAACCATTGAAACTTAGAAAATTCTCTTGTTTTTTATACAGAGTGGGTGAAAAGTCCGAGAACGGCTTAATATCTCATACACAAAGGTAATTTGATGGTTGGTATGATTGGGGATCCTACTAAAATTGCAAAACTTTACAATGACTTTAAAAATCTTTTCCGCCATTTTGAATGCAACTTGATTTTTTTCAAATAGGAAGGTCGTCATGCGATACAGTACGATACGGAATTTCAAGAAAAAATGAATGGTGGAAACCGCACATCGATATCTCAAACCGTTCAGAAGATATTAATCAATACCACTCATGTGCTGTATTGTTCTTAAAATTTTTCTTTTTAAAGGAAAAATTGTTTATACAGAAAGAATTGATTTGAATTGTAGTTTTACTTCTTTACTATTTTAAGAGAAACAAGTTTGTACCTTTTAATTGCAATTTAAATGTTATAATTAACTATTCTCCCCTTTAGTTTTTTGAATATAAACCCCTTAGAAAACATATTCACCTTCACATTTCTGATTTGCATGGTATTGATTATTTAATAATGTGAATATCTTCAAAACAGTTTGAGATATTGATATGCGGTTTTCGCCATTAATTTTTTCTTGAAATTCCGTATCGAAATCATGTTTCGCAAGACGACCTTCCTATTTAAAAAAATATAAAGTTGCATTCAAAATGGCGTATCCAAGATGGCGGACTAGATTTCTACATTCATAGTAAAGTAGTATTTTCAATTTGAGTAGGATCCCCAATCACATGCATCTTGGAATTACATTTCTTTATGAGATACTAAGCCGTTCTCATACTTTTTTCTCTCCTTTCTGCTTTGAATGGTGTTGATTAATAATGTGAATATCTTTGAAACGGTTTGAGATATCGATATACGGTTTTCGCCATTCATTTTTTTCTTAAAATTCCGTATCGAAATCATGTATCGCATGACCACCTTCCTATTTAAAAAAATCAATTTGCATTCAAAATGGCGGATCCAAGATGGCGGACCAGATTTTTAAAGCCTTTGTAAAGTAGTTTTTGCAATTTGAGTAGGATCCCCAATCATACTTACCGTCAAATCACTTTTGTGTATGAGATGATCTCGGAATTTTCACCCACTCTGTTTATTAAGAATTTACTCAATTTTTTGAAACGTTCAATTATTTTTATCATCAATTTCTTTCAAGATTCGTATTATATATGGAATTTTGTTATTGTATCATTATTGATCTAAATCAAACTGTATTATTCCAAGTAATCTTGTTGTCATTCCAAATAGAGTGAGCTGAATTTTCAAGTTTATTTGGTTTTTAATGAATTTGTGATGTCCAGCTTGTGACCGATTATGTATTTGTAACATTGCCCTCGTAGATCTCTTTCTGATTGATTGATTGATTATCATTGTGAAGTGTAATCAAAGTATGGTGACATTATGACTCATGACATTAATGCTTTTTGACTTGAATTAGGAGATCTCTGCTCCAACTGTCCAAACGCCGGGGGTCTCTCAAACTTCATCCATTGGTCCCCAAGAGAGCCATGAACAACAAACCAATCAAATAGTACAGGATAACTTTCCGGTAATTCACAAGTCCATACTTGCATTACTTGATTAATTGATTCTATTAACCAGGTTACAGAAATTTGATTTTCTTCTTTCTCTGAAAATTTGTAGCTGACATTTCTTTCATTTACAAACTATTTTGTCTTGAGTTTACTTTTCTTTCCTTTTTGTTTACAAAATTTTATTAAATTTGTTTTTTCTTTTACTCTATGATTTCTACCTGATGAAGAGCATATGAATTGTTCAAAAGAATACACGCTGACCGTCTATAGATGCAATACCATCATGTCTTGGGCCTATTGTCATCATATTCCATTATTTATTTTTAAAATTTCGTTGTATAATTGTTTTTAATTTTATTTCATTTCCAAATTTTCGACATCGCTAAGGTTTGAGTGAACTTAAAATTAGTTTGTTGTAGTGAGAACTACTACATTGCAGAACTATAACTAGATTGGAAGAGATTTGATAAAAGGCGTTGGTATTTGGATCCCCTAAGTATAAATAATTCCCAATAGAGGTCCCAATAAGTTCCATATAGATTTTTCGCAGGCTACGTCTTCTGAGCGGCCGTCTACCCAATGAAGGGTTAATTGTATAACATTCCTCATTTTCCTTACCTGGCTGTTCATTCTTGAACATACCACAATCGAAAGGATAAAATGTTTACCCCTTTCTCCTAGGACACAGCATCTAAATAATTTCATAATAATTAGAGTCAGCATTGGTATAACTGTTCATTGAAATAAACACTCACTTTTTATTTAAATGTACTTCACTCAATACAAAACAAACACAGCCTTTCTACATTTCAAGAACTAGAACAACCTGAAACTGAATAGCCTCCATCTTGATCTCTGTCCTCTTGGTTTCCATTAATTTACTATTTGTGTAGAGAATTTGATTTTCCAAAACTGATCATAAATAAATAATTTGTCAATTGATATAATTTACAAATTAGTATTGCATTTTCTATATTCCTGCCGCTTATTACACTAATTAAATTTTGACTATCAGTTGTTTGTAAACACCTGTGCCAACGGAAAATGGCGCGCTTTTTAAATAATGCTACAATTGTTAAGGAGAACAGTAAGAGGAAGAGGACAAGCTATCAATAAGTGGGCTAACCCCTCCAAGTATGGATGCAATACAATAACTTGAAGTAATTAGGTTCCATCTAAATCAATATCAATATCAATCTTGAACAGCTTGTACGGTAGAAGTACTATCGGATACAAAATGGTTGGTATTGAGAGGAGGATAGCCCAGCCATAAATACTGTAAGTTACTAATTCCAGAATTTGATCTTGCAATCGAACTCTCAATCACATAGGCTCATTCGTTAGTTTCCATCTCCTAATATTAATTACCTCAATTTCCAACAGAAACGGTTGTCTTCAAAATAATATTGATTAATTTGTCTTTCACTGATCTCTCTTATTATTTTATTGTCAATATCATGAAGTTCTTGATTCAGGTTAATAGCTGAAATCTTTTGAGTTTTCGTAAAACACTATTTGAATCAATTCACGGTGAAAAATACAGATGAATTTGAACTGATTGAAGCTGAAAACTGTTAAATAATATCAATGACTGAATTGTAGTTACAGATCTCAATGTATTGTATTCTGTGCGTCGACACATGATACTAGCCTTTTATCGAGTGCCCCTTCCTCTCTTGTTCTTTCAAACAACATACCCATCACTTAGTAGGCGGTCGCTCAATACACGTAACTATAATATTTCAAATCTACTCAATTTTTAATGTGTCAAGAAGCGTGGCGATTGCGTACCTGTTCATTGAAGGCAAGATTATTTGATAAAGATCGACTTATTCTATTATTTAGGGCATCATTCCAATGAGGTTAGTTTCAATTAATTGTTCAATGCACTTCTCTATCATCATGGAACCATTACATTCTACTCTAGTAATATTGCTTCAAGCATACACATAATACGTCGTGTTGGATGAAAAATTTCATATGGTTTTGCCAAATACTGATTGGTAAAGGTTGGTGTTATTAACATTGCTTCATTATTTCATAATTTGGGAATGGTACAGTTGTAAATCTGCTCAGCCTACAAAAGTGATATGCTCGTGCTCAATTTCGAATTCAAAAGATCTTTGTTTTGTAATAAATCATGCTTTCTCCAACTGTTCCAATATTGAAGTACCATTAAGTCAATTTTAGTTTAAGCGTAAATTACGAATTTTTAATACTATAATACAATGTATTTGACAAATCGAATAGAAAAATTTACAAACTAAATACCATTATCCTAATAACTGCGTAAAAAATAACGTAATCTTCAAATTTGCGTAAAAAAATAATAAAATTCAAGATGATCAAAGCCAGCTTTCTTAAAATCTTAGATTGAAAAGTACAAAATATTTGAATTTTCAACTCATGCTTTTTGCCTATCCATTAACTAAAGCCAAATACTGATGAATCAATTATGTAGTATATACTAGTTTCTAGTACATTAAAAATGCAATAGGCTAGTAGAAACTACATTGATGTAGCTCAAATCAATAATGAAAATCGTATAATTTTATTTCACCAGTTGAAAATTTGTTTATCGTAAACTGTAAGACCGAACTTTATAAAGAGAACAATAATGCACAATTGTACAAATTCATCGCAGATGAGGAATGCGATTCCAGATTCTGACATAGACTTGTGCCGAGAATGTCGCATATCACAGTTTACTGGGCAATGTTTCTCACACTATCATCGATTGACGTGGGCAAATGAGCTAGACTTTGCATTGTTTTGACTGCCATATGATGTAGACCAAATTATTCGTACTCTAACACCAAATAATTTATATATAATTATTGTTGTCATGGAAGTTAGGTAAGGTCATCTAGGGTCTAGTTATTTTAAAGCGATATCATTTTTCATAAAAAGTAAATTTTGATGGCTAAGGTGCAATAAAAATATATGAAATGTTTGTTATGCTTTGCAACTGTGGCTATGCATGTTGCTGCTTCTATACATTTTTATTACCTTTTTCTGGATAAATTACTAAAAAATTAATAAAATTTTGGGTTCCAGTATTTATAAATCCCTTTTCAATACCTTTAAATTTTAAAGTTAAAGGTATTAACTTTAATTAATTTTAAAGCAAATTATGTATTGTACCAATTAAATACTCTATTTTTCATCTACAAAAATTAAACAACCTACCGCGATTGATGTAGTTGAGGTTAATAACGGAACAGTATTTTATTAATACTTCAAGTATTTTTTGTTTTTAGATCGGAAGTTTATCGTGAATGTCTTGAGGTATTGGTTGTTGCTCTATGTGATCGAATTAGAAATTGTGGGTTACAATTATCCATAATTTTGTATTATTCTATGTGAAATTCATGTCTGTAAATAGGCTACCTTCATTTGTGTGCTTTCCGAAGTGTGTGAACAATGTATGAAGTATTTGAATCCCCAGATTCTGTTGTTTGTATGTGAAGAAGATAAATTGCGATCCATTTGATGTTGAGTGGAAGTGTGAGGTCCGGCACAAATGAACACGTATGTGGCATGTTAGTTGGGTTAGCTTAGTTTAGGTAGATAAGGTTGGGAAATTGAGACAAATGTATATTCTTTTCCACTATCGAACCACTACGTTTAGACAAACTCAAAACCGGTGCTAGGAACTTTGGGACCAACGCTTTCTGCTATTAACAACTTTCGCGACTAAAGGGATCCGACATTAGAAAGTGAGGCTCTTCGTAGGTAAAATCATGTGTCTTCAACATGTGGACATTGTTGTTCAACACGAAGGCGTTGATCACATAGAATTAGCAATTCAGTTGCAGGCTCACATACCTATTCACCTATATATAAATAGATGTTCAGTATACTTTCTATATATATTTCATTAATTCATATTTTAAAATTAAATTATTATTTCCACTAATTTAATGAGAAAAAAATAATTTCTAGTCTTTATTCAATTTCACGGATGGCGGACGATCGTTATTCAAAATGATATAAGATAAGCAGCAAATGAGAATGTTCAATTGAAAGTTTATAGAACTTTTCGGATGGAAGAGAAATGGATAATTCTGGTAGTTTTTAGAATCTAATAGTTGATATTGAGTAATAAAAATAGATTGTTTATCTACTCCGAACTATTCTAGAAATGAATCAATGAATGGTTTTCATAGAGTGACAGACGCGTGAGAACGTGTCAAAAGGACTTACTATTGTTTGCTAATTACCTCGCGCGTGGAGACCCCAGACTTTGTGGCAAAATACCTATTTTTCCTTGGTAGTTGCAAAGTTTACATGGTCCCAAAGTTCTGGTCACACTCAAAACCTCTGACAACCTTGTAAAAGAACCTTCAATAATTAGCAAACTCTTTCACTCAGCAAGGGAATGGAACTTTTTCAACTTGCACTAAATTAAAGCCAGATTCATGAGTTAAAAATATGCTCCCAATTAATTCGATTTAATATCAGGTTATAAAAATAACTTATGCATTTTTCCAAACTGAATCATACCCAGGCTTCACAATAGATCTTAGGAATATATGGTTTAATCAACCCCTGTGATGTGTGTTTTCAACACTGTAGACTTCATTGTGACAGGTTTGAATTGAGGAAACACCAAAAAATGAGGCACCACTGCATTTTTCCATTTAATTGACCAAAGTACGTATGTGTCGACTAATTTGCTAATAAAAAATTGTGTTTCGAATCGAATTTTGTATTGAAGTTTTTTATATATTCTTTTTTAAATATTGCATCAATTTCTACCATTAATCTTGAGATTAGAAACGCAAAAGTTTCCAGTATCATCCAGTTGATGAATATCCATTTCAGTTGATACATTTTCGTTCATGAATATTAGTAAATATTGATTTTTTTTTTCAACACTTTCATTACAAACCTATCCTTAGCCTAACGCATGCTGGACGCTCTAACCTTCCCAGTGACAAAAAGCCAAAATTATTACTATTTTTTGAAAGATAGTGACAATAATTGAATTTGTCAAGCTCGCGTCAATTTCATCATTTGATTGCAGTTAACATATATAATCAATATTAGGAAGATAAATTACAAAAAATGCGAGTTCAAGATTAATTATGACTAGTATCATTTAAGTATTGTCCTCTGTTATATTTAAATTAGTAATTTGATATTGAATTTGTCGATTTGAAATAACATTAGGTCTGCAATCAACCTTTTAGAAACTTTTTGACTAAGTTTGACACCACTTCCATTATTCAATAGTAGCTACCTTCCATTTTTGTACATTTCAACCTTTTGGTAGAGGTACTACTTGTTGATTTGACTACCAGACAGTTGGTGGAGATCAACTAACTAGTAACCACGTACTATTCCCTCAATTCAGGGCTGTCTCAATCAAGTGTTCTCTTTTCAACGTACAAACTATCCAGGATTTGGTCTCAAACTTTGCATATTCAGTAGCTAAAAACGAAAACTGTTACCAATGAATTTTACTTGAGATGTAAAAAAATTGAGAATTAATGAATTAATTTCATTATTAATTAACAATTAATTAAATGTAATACTTATTTTAAAAATACATAGAAAATGTTGATTGCAATGGGATTTGATCTCACAACCTATTGTTCAACCTAGTTCAAAATGCCGAATTCCGAATGTTATGTGACTTCTAATCCTTGAATATAAAAATAAGGAACATTGAAATTAAGGCTACGAGATGCATTACATATTTGTGGAGGTGTCTGCATAAGGTGGTTTATATAATTGGGGTTAGCGTTTTGTTTGCGCCGGACCTGAGCGTGTGAATGTGGCTTACAGTGTAATAGATGTTTTTTACGGGCAGGGAGTTCAAGGTCAGCCACAGCAGCAAACTTTAGTGGTTAATGCCAAGACGAAAACGGCACTGGCCAACATGTTGAGCATCAGACTGCAAGCAGGGCAAGGCCAAAGCCAAGGCCACTCATCGCAGGCAAGTCTTACAAGACAAAAACAGCTCCAACTAATATCTGCGTGACTCCTAATCATTTTGTTAAAGCATGGATCTTCAATTGAACTGTGCTCTCCTAGCTGTGTGAAACGTTCGCGTCAGCAGAAACCTTTTTGCATACTTGTGTACTTATAAATGATGCAATCCAAAACAAACAATCTGAAGAACACCTCAGAATCAAACTACATGGTTGAATTGACAATGAGGGATATCTATTGCACGCTTTTGCTGTTTCTAACTTGAGTGAAATTATGATAAAATTAACTTTCAAGTGTACACTTTTCTGATCCCACTATAGGGTTTAGTAAAATTTGTTGATTCTCGTAATTTATCTCTTCAATAAGAAAGAAACACTGCCCCGTCCCCCACTTTATGCAGTAACAAAATTAAGCAGTAATAAAACAATTTTTTTCCATTCAGGCAACTTCTGCTCCAGCGATCGTTTTATGCTCCTAGAACACCACACTTCAAATCTAGTTTGCTGGAGACACTTAGTTTATAAATGAATATGTAACTCTTATGAATAGCGCACTCATTCTACCGACTTGCTGTAGACATCAAATGCATTAACAGCACATCAATAGCGTACCTTATTCCACTCTTTTCAATGACGGTCACCTGTGTTCGTTAAGCTTGAAACAATAAGAGACCGTAATGAATGGAAAGACAAGGTGTAAGTCTAGTCACCATTAGTCACCTCCATTAGAACAAGACATGATTCTATTTACACATTGTACAATGCCATTTTTTGAGTCCAGTATCCCATAAGAGAGCATAAAAAGGACTGCAATGGTATCAGTGAAGCAGTGACTATCGGCAGTGAAGTCTGTTAGTTGCTGCTGGCTTTATAAGTCTGGCTTACAACTTAGATAACTTGAGACATTCCCCTCCTAGTCCCGCTGGATGGATGATCACTTGAAAAGCTATCGTCCACTTATATGTTATCATCATCACCCACGCACAGGCCTGGACTTTATGTGGGCATTATCCTCAGCAAAGATACCCTTAGGTCCCAGTTTTGAGCCCGGTCTGACCAATACATTTTTTCAGAACCCTGCTGTGTTCCAGAAGGGCACGTTGAATCTTTGGTCCCCGCTTGTCTAAAATCAACTAGTGATCAGTTTCGTTTGTAATTAGCTTCTAATAATAATAATTTGATTACATCCTCTGGTGAGATAACCGCTTGGGAAACCCATGGCTAAGTTACCGCGTACTACTGGCTAAATACTTGTATGTAGATGATTTAAGAATATGGTATGTTTGAGATCGGTACCTATTTAAAATATAATTTACTGAACTAATCAATTGTGGAACTATTCATGGCAATTTTCCTCTATCTCCTAAGCACACTTTTGGACCGATGTGGACATGAAACTCACAAACCACATATAAAAGGATAATGTATATTGTCCTTGGTTTTCACACTTTGTTTTTATGAATAATTGTTTTATTACGATCAAGGGGTGGTTTGCACCAAGCAAGACTTGATCATGATCCAGGATCAGCAGAGCAGAAGTTTAAGTAGCAATTATGGGATGATTCAAGATTTTTGATACCAGTATTTGTGATATGTGTATTACCTGATGGCTAAGATCAGAAACTCCTACATTGAAGTGATCAAAGTATATTTATGTATAGTTTCTCAACCAAAAGGTTGTTCATTATGAAGTTGCATAATAAAGCAATTAAAACGAATGAACTCAATTAGAATAAATGTGAAAAGAGCCTCATGATCGCAATATAGATAATTTTTTTCAAATGAGTAAATGCTATTTATTTCCTTTTTTCTAATTTTTAATCTTATTATGTATATACAGTTGAACTCTAACATTGGCCAGGTCATGTTTCAAGTCAGTCAAGTCAAAGAGTTGGAAAATTTTCTGAGTCATTGTCATTTGATAGTCTTTTATAGTTTCTTAGTCATATCTCTGTAAATTTATACTTTGCTAAAGGTCTACCACTGTTACTTCACAATTAAAAGCATTTGTTTGCTCTTATTGGATGTGGCTGTGTCCAGCTTTAGCCTCTAGTCAATGTTAGATATTTTTTCATAATAAATATTAAATCTCCAATACTCCAATCATCATCATAATTATCTGGTCCTAAGATCTATTCTTGAATTTTACCTCCCTTTTAATGTTTCATAACTTTTTTCGAGGAAACTAATGTTCGAACAATGTATTATCTTACAAAAGAACGGATGAAATTATCCTCACTTAATGGTGGTAGAAATAATAAATTTCCAATACCGAATGTAAGTTCTACATAATTGGAAAAGTGTATTTGAATATACGATATTTCGAAAGTTATTGCTTCAATTTATTCTTTGTGCTCTCCAGCCTAAACTCTTTTGCAGATTTCCGTTTCAAATAACTTATTTTCAATTTCAGTAGCTGAAGAGCGGCAATCTTGTAGAAGCATCACAATAAGTTTGATAACGAAAACATAGCATGTTTAACTTTTCAGGTATTGAAAAAGCTCAGTAGTCTATGTTTTAGCTATGAGTTTTATCATTTGATATTTCTGTACTAACAAGAAGCCCTTGAATATTGTGCATGTGTATGTTCCCTTGCATTTATCAGATCGTTCGACGTATAGCTGTTGAGTCAAATTGTTTATTTTTCCAATTGTCAGTTGGTCTTATGAAAATGTATTATGTTCGACCCAAAAGCAATTAATAGTGGTTGGCAAAATAAATCCATACTTATATTTCAGATTAAAATTATTCATTTTCATTACTTTTTGGTTTTCCACCTGTTATTATTTGTGTAAAACCTATTTCTCCATTGCTTTTTAAAATATTTCTCCCTATGAAAACTATTTGGGAGGTTAGGCAAAGAGGAACACTCGTGGATAGAAGGAATCTATAAAGAAAGTTAAAAATTATTTCAAGACATGGAAATTATTCCACTAAAAATTGTATTCACTTTTTCATAAGGCTGAATTTAGATTAGAATGCAGTTGATACACACAAAATATGAGTTGGAAGAAATTTACACTTTTCAATCACCATACTCCCCTCAAAGAATATCCATTGAAGTGGTCCAATTGAAGATTTTTTCTTCAACTAGATGTAAAGTGCTGTATTGCTCTCAATTTTACTAAAAATATCCTACTATTACTATATCTAACTATTACTACATCTTACTATTACTGCCCTACTGTGAGCCAGTGGTTTTGTATCATGGTTAATATAATGTGTATAATGGCTTTGGTATCAAACTATTTAGGAGTCAAGGAGGGTCATTTTGAGTTTATTTACTCCAGTCTCACTAAATTTTAATTAAATTTGAACAGATGTTTTATCGGATAAGTAGACATTTATTTACATCAGATTCACATACTCCTAGTTGGCTTTGTTTAAAATTGTATTTTAGTCTGACATCTTCATTTGCAAATTATCATTTTTCTATGATAAAAAAATGCTAAACATGCATGAGATGTTTGCTTATTGGGACTCATTAACTTGTGTTTTTATGCATTTTTTGAAATGAAGGCATGTAAAGCTATATTCATTCTGCGCATGGATAACCTGTCAAAGATAGCCTATTCAACTCAATCGTTTACTAGAAGCAATCGAACATTTTTCTAGATCAACTGATTCTAATCAACTTGAACTAAACAAATATTTTTCACTAAAATAACAAATTGAAATTAGGTTATATAATGAATTACAAGTTTTTTTCAAATGAATTCGTTCTCATCCAATTTTTCTCTAATAAATGAATCTAATCCTTAATCCATTATTTTACCAAGTGGTAGGCTCTAAAAAATGGAAGTGAATGCTTTTCACAATTCAAATTCACAGGTAGGTTGTTCTGAACAAAGCTCAGGCTAGAGCTACCAGAGGACTGTAATTCACTATTCAAATAATCAAATACAAACAAGGGGAAAAATTTAATCTTCAATTTGAGCCAGGTTATTTGTACAGTTAAACTCTGCATTAATGAACAATAAAAAAGAGCAAAAACTCACCAGATTTATTCCAAGCTTGACTACTTGCCCTTCGAAGCCTTTATTAGGTGTTTTGGTCAGGTTCAGGGTGGGATGAAATCGGGGAAAAGACAGGTTCTCGCTTCCGGGCTGCCTTTTCGCGTTCAACTTGCAGGCTATACACTGTGTTTCGAACAAAGCTCAAACTGGATTCTTTATAAATTCAAATCCGATTCAAATTAATTCAATTCAACACTATTTACGCTGTTATATTCATAATTCACACACACGACACTCAAACAATTATTTACAAGAAATTTCCGATCGAAATTACATGACAAAATACAAATTCGGTCTTGCACAACAACGGGGACGAGACAAGACAGACTGAAAACTAGGACGACAAGGCCAAAGCAGAAGGACGGTCTGCGCTGGCGCAAACTCAAGCCTACTATTGGCAGAACTGCAGTCTGGCATTTTGGCGCTACAGTTCGAATTCTTTGGCCAGACCATACCCCCGCCTCTGAAAAACTATTTTTCAGCCAAGTTACAAAAACTGAAAAAACCACAGAAAGGAAAAAATCCAGACATGCCAAAAAGAACAAAAACACCAACACCAAAAAACAACACAAAGAAAAAATGCAACAAGCACAACAACTATTGAGTTGGGAGTGGATATAATTTTGTTACTGGTCTTTTATAAATACCAGTTTTTAGGCGAACACTCGCCACTCGAACCTCGCCGTCACTTCCCGGAAACACTTGTTCAATGACACCCAGTGGCCACTGCAATGGAGGTGTGTTTGGTTGGTCTACTACCACAACCGTTCCCACACTGATAGAAGTGGGTGATTTCAACCATTTTTTACGACTTTGAAGTTCGTGCAGGTACTCTCTTCTCCATCGGTTCCAGAATGATTGAATAAGTTGACTGATCAATTCATACCTGGTGAGACGATTCACAGGGACACTGTCCACGTCCCGCATGGGAAACGATTTCAACGGTGTTAGAGTCAAAAAGTGCGCTGGGGTTAAAGCCAGCGGTTCACACGGATCCTCACTCAGTACACACAGTGGGCGGGAATTCAGGACACCTTCAATCTGCACCAATACAGTGTTCATAGGTGAGAAGTTGATTGCCAATTACTCGGAACAGATGCAACTTTACAGATTTGACATTTGCCTCCCACAGACCTCCAAATGCAGTGAACCAGGGGGAAAGAATTTCCAATCAATTTTGTGTTCGGCGAGTTGACCAGTCAATGTGGTTTGAAACTCGGATGAGTTCAAAAGTTGAGATATTTTTCGCAACTGTTCCTTGGCACCTACAAAATTAGTACCACAATCGGAATACATCACACGACAGGGTCCACGACGTGACAAAACGACGAAACGCAGCCAAAAACATGGGCGTTGATAGATCCGATACCAACTCAATATGTACCGCCTTTGTTGCCATACACACAAACAGACAAATGTAGGCTTTCAAAACACAAGGATTACGACGTCTCGTCATAGTAATACCCAGAGGACCAGCGTAATCAACACCACAATATTCAAATGGTTTGCATTTTGACACTCGACAAGCAGGCAGGTCACCCATTTTTGGAATAATTGCATTATTACTAGGTCGAACACGGAAACAACAATTACACTTAAAGACACAAATACGAATAATAGAGCGAGCAGACAGTATCCAGAATTTCTGTCTGATCAAGGACAACAATAACGAAGGTCCAGCATGACAATTCTTCTTGTGATGATAATCAATCAACATCGATACGAAAGCATCGGATTTTGGTAAGATCACCTGATGACAAGTCTCAAATTCCAGTCCAGCATGAGACAAACGACCGCCGACGCGAATCACACCTTTATCAATGAATGGAGACAGGCGACGTAGGCACATAGAACAATCTTCTCCCTTCTCTAATTGCACAAATTCAGATGAAAAATGTATCTTCTGTACCACTTTACATAGATACCTCTCAGCAACATCGAAATCTGATTCTTCTGATTGGAGTAAGATTCGTAAGAATTTGAGAACAAGAATTACAATTCTCAAAAGACGACCATAATCTGAACAACGACCAATCAATGAATATACTGCATTGCTGTTACAATCAGGAGATTTTGTGACTGTCAACACTGACGGTTTTTTCGCCTCCGGTGGATCCACTATCTCTTCCATTTCAGTTCGGACGGGCCAATCGCATTCGTCCTCTGCTATCCATGATGGACCTGAGAGCCACAACGGAAAGTTCACAAGCTCAACTGGTGATAAACCTCTAGACAAACAGTCCGCGGGATTTTCAATTCCGGCAACATGCATCCACTCCTGTATTTTTGCGACGCGATTACCAACAAAAGTTTGCCATTTCGCGGATGGAGCATTAATCCAACACAAGGTGACTGTAGAATCAGAGAGTGCGACAATACGAGACACATGACAACGTTCACTAATAATAGTGACTACTGAATTCATGAGTTCTGCCAACAAGAGTGCCGCACACAACTCCAAACGAGGTATTGAAACAACTTTAGATGGTGCTACCTTGGACTTTGAACACAATAATACAACTCTTGGCTCCTTGCTCTCCTTCTGCGACTTCACATAGATAACTGCACCATAACCAGACAATGATGCGTCACAAAAACCAATCAAACTGATGTGAGAATCCTGAAACAAACCAACGTGACGTGGAACAGCAAATTTCAACAATAGAGGCAACTCTTTTTGACAATTCTCCCAAAGAGTGCATATAGACTCAGGCGGCTTCTCGTCCCAATCCACTCCTAATTTCCACAGTTTCTGGACAAGACATTTTAGAAATAATGTAAACGGTGACAAGAGACCAAGTGGATCATAGATACGAGCCATCACTGACAGAATAGAACGCTTAGTAGCGACGACCTCACCACTCTTGACTGAAAACTGAAACAGATCAGTACTAGGTTGCCAATTCAATCCCAAGATAGCCAAGGAGTTGTCTGCTTCGAAATCCTTGTACGAAAACGATTTCTCTTCCTCCGAGAATTTCTCCAACATTGATGGTGAATTTGAAGTCCACTTTGTGAGCGAGAAACCTCCTCCCTCAAACAGCTGCTTGGACTGACGATACAGCTCCGCGGCCTCTGACTCTGTGGCGACAGATGTGACTAAGTCATCCATGAACATGTCTCTTGGTATTCTCGCCTTGGCTGCTGGAAAACGATTTCCATCCTCCTCTACAAGCTGGTGGACGGTGCGAAGCGCCAAATATGGAGAGCTTGAAACACCAAAAACAACACAATTGAGCTGATAAATTTCGATCGGATCCTCCGGCGAAAATCTACACAATACACGCTGATAACGACGGCAGGAATCCTCCACTAATATCTGTCGATACATTTGTTTAATGTCGGCAGTTAGTGCGATTGGGAACAAACAAAAATTAACTAACAAAACAAAAATGTCAGTCTGCAATTTGGGACCAGCATGAAGAACCTGGTTCAATGACAAACCCGATGATGTTCTGAAACCAGCATCAAATACAATTCGGATGGGCGTGGTAGTGCTGCTTGCTTTCACGATGGCATGATGCGGTATGTAGTAACCACCTTGGTCTGTCTGATCTGCTACAAACGACATGTGACCCTGACGTAGGTAATTGATCAATATTTCATGATATTAAATACGAGTATTGCTGTCAAGCTCTAGTCATCTCTCCAAAGTCAGCAGTCTGCGTTCGGCGACAGCATACGAATCTCCCAAGCTGCTGGGCGGCTCCGCAAATGACAAGGCAACAACAAAACGACCAGAATTCACACGATGTACAGACTTCCGAAAATTTACCTCACACTCCAACTCTTCCGGTTTCAGCTGACAGCTTGGTGCAGGGCACGATTCCAACTCCCAAAAACGTTCCACATAACTATCCAACGATGGACTACTAACGAATGGACTACGAATGGCTGTAAACAATTCGACACATTCGTTGTTGAAGTGAGAATCGGCGCTCTCCCCATCAGAATGTGACCAAAGACACTATTAACAGTCATCAATTCGTGCGATTCACCTGTACTAGGACTCCCACGTAGCAAGTGAGGAACTAACTCCGCACCAATGATGCCATCTATTCTACTAGGAAGGTAGAATTTGTCGTCAGCCAGTGTGAGATTTTCAAGATGATGAAGTTTGGATCTGTTGATTTCACAAGAAGGCAACTTGTCGATGATTTTATCTACCACTGTGGCATCCATCGAAAACTTGACGGTAGGATCCAACTTCGACTGAATCGACACACAAGTACGACCTCGAACTTCACTAGTACCACCACCGAATCCACGAACAACGGTTTTCATGGGCTGGAATGGTAGTCTCAAACGCCGACACAATTTGGCTGTAACAAAATGACACTGACTCCCGGTGTCAACCAAGAAACGAACATCACAAAGCTGATCATTACAATCTCGAACATGTGCAGTGATGGTCGACAACACAACGGTCGAATTTTCTACATCGTTGGATGTAGAACAACAACTAATAGGTGATGTGCCACCTGCCTTGGAGTTCGACGAGGACGCAACACCTTCATTGGAACTTGATCTGGAAAAGTGCAATAAAGAATGATGAGATTCTCGACATTGAGCACACTGAGTTTTACTACGACAATCTCTACTTCAATATACTGAAACAGATCTAGGTGTGAGTCGTTGAATGCTACAACATGATCTTTATTCAACTCAAGTTCCAACTCATTAACCACTAATTCTGTCTTTTCATAATCCGAAATGGTCTGAGACACCCGAGGATACAAGATTGAAAATTGCTCAGCAACTTTTGGATCAGAGACATTTTTAGACAGTTCATAAATTCTTTGCAATCTGGCATACAATTGTTCCAGTTTAGCACGATGCACCCTGATTTGTTTCTGTATTTTTTCCTCCATCTTGAACTCACACAAAACAATTCAGCCCCGACAATACAAAACAACAGACAATAAAACAAGAATGAGTTCAAAAACTAGATGAAAGGAAGAATCACGACTAGTAAGTTATCAAAGTTAAACTTTGATTATCAATTCACAAGATAAGTTTTGGCTGAGAACAAAACTATATGATTATATAATGTTCTTCCAACAACTCACAAACAAACGATAACTTGTTGAATTGAACAAACAAAATCATGCTGGTGATTAACCTTCACTAACATGTATAAAAAATGGACAATACAAATTCCAACAAACAAACAAATTCCTGAAAAAAGAGCATAATGAGCCTAGTTTCAGGAAATTACAATTTTAACTGAAATAAATTTAATTTCAGACAAATACAAATTGACAAGAAACCTTGCTCTAGAACAAGGCTACAACAAACTTAAGTTGAGCATAGATCAGACCATTCTCAACATGCCAACATTGGACAAATACGAAACTGCTTAAATCCAATGTGTGTGAATTAATCAATAAATTACAAATTTAAATTCATCCCGGCCTGGCAGGATCAAGAAATGTTCTGAACAAAGCTCAGGCTAGAGCTACCAGAGGACTGTAATTTACTATTCAAATAATCAAATACAAACAAGGGGAAAAATTTAATCTTCAATTTGAGCCAGGTTATTTGTACAGTTAAACTCTGCATTAATGAACAATAAAAAAGAGCAAAAACTCACCAGATTTATTCCAAGCTTGACTACTTGCCCTTCGAAGCCTTTATTAGGTGTTTTGGTCAGGTTCAGGGTGGGATGAAATCGGGGAAAAGACAGGTTCTCGCTTCCGGGCTGCCTTTTCGCGTTCAACTTGCAGGCTATACACTGTGTTTCGAACAAAGCTCAAACTGGATTCTTTATAAATTCAAATCCGATTCAAATTAATTCAATTCAACACTATTTACGCTGTTATATTCATAATTCACACACACGACACTCAAACAATTATTTACAAGAAATTTCCGATCGAAATTACATGACAAAATACAAATTCGGTCTTGCACAACAACGGGGACGAGACAAGACAGACTGAAAACTAGGACGACAAGGCCAAAGCAGAAGGACGGTCTGCGCTGGCGCAAACTCAAGCCTACTATTGGCAGAACTGCAGTCTGGCATTTTGGCGCTACAGTTCGAATTCTCTGGCCAGACCATAGGTTAATAACCTTATTATTTACAATTAAGCTACTTTCACACAGGAAGCGTTGTTCAGATAGCCGGCAATTAATGAAAATTATAATGAGTCATAAGCTATATTATGGCAAGCAAGAGGCTCAATTGCCCTTAGCAGATGCATCAATTCTAAATAAATAAATAAATAAAAAAATCACATTTTTTGTACTGCGTTAATATTAAATTTATTGAATTAATTTAAATAAATAATTAATATAATAAATTAATTAATAATAAATATCAAATTAAATAAATATTTAATTTCTAAATTATTGATAATGAATTTTCAAATATTGTTATTTGTAATATCAATAAGACCTCCCCCTCTCCTTATACATGAAATGTTTCATCAACATAGAAATACATCAATATAAAATATTATACATTTGCGGAAATTCACCCGGGTACCTATTGAAGATAAACTTCATCTTAGCAGTAGACCAGTGGTTCCCACACCTGTTGAAGGAAACATTTACATTCAATTTGAGTATTCAAGTTTTATTCGACTTCAACAGCTCGGTTATTTAATAGTGTCATTATTGTATTTCATTTAATTAAATTTGTATAAGTTATCGCCTGTACAATGAATGCATGCCTGATATGGATCAGGTAGATTCCTTCATTTATATCAGGATAGGGCTATCTCCAAATCATTCAAGATTTATGGGTTAATTGCTAGAAGTAGATATTAAATATCAGGGTCTCAGATCTTTATAATATGTATTGCATTAAACTTTCAGTTATAAATAGAAAATATATCTCAAACAGTCTGTTAGCACCAGTGCTCATGTGCATGCAAAATTTCTGCCGCAATCACTAAATTTAGTTGATTTTCACTGTATCTGAGAGCTGGATTGGCCGTTAATATACGTATTCGTTTATGCGACCGCGGGTGACGACCGAGATAGAATACCATACATCTTTATGGGTATGGCAGGCTGCTAATGTTTGAGCACTCCTATAAGAAGAAGCAAGCGTAATATTTTTCTGTCGTCGGCCGCGGTCGCATAAACGAAAATGTACCTTCAGGGCTCCAACAACAGAGCTTGCTAAGCATGGCGTCCTGATCCAAAGCCATGAGATTTTTACCTTTAGGCTTCACCAAGGATCGTGTAAACGTTTCTCAGCTACCAGCTGATATCATATGAAGATTAGAAGATATCATATGAAGCAGATGTTGAAAAAATTACTGAAGAACCACTTATCAACATTTGTTAGGAACATGATTGTAGACTTGATGTATGACAGTTGACAAATGTTGGTCACATTGAACATTCATAAGGTTCTTGCAAAGACCTTAAAGAGATATAGACCCACAATGCCTATGCCTTCCCAATGATAGCTCTTACTTGAAATTGAAGGCCGCCATTGGGGTATTTTAGCACGAGATATTATATCTATATATATTTGTAATACAATAGATCACAAAGGCATTGGTGGCATTGGTATGTAATAATCTTATGGGTTGCCCCCTCAATGGCGGATTTCAATTCCAAGTACGACACTAGCGCTGCATGTGAGTCTATGCATCTTTAAGGTCTTTGGGTTCTTGATAAAACTGTTAAGATGCATTTTCGTTGCGTAAATTTCCGCAGTCGACGACGACAAGCATTGTTGACATTCATATTGTTCAAATTTCAAATGTGCTAAAACAGCTGATCAAATAACTTTTCATTATTTGTGTTTATTATTCAAGAATCAAACATTGCTAATAATATCAACATATCGCCATTTAAACGTATAAAAAAGTATAAACTCAACCTCCTCCATTAAAAAATAATTTAACACATAATCTTTTAGGCTATTTAGACAAATTGAATATACCCAATCTGAGATCCTGACCCTGTCGTGGTCGACGACGGTATTTACGCACAAACGAAAACCCAGCTTTTGAGTTACTTTTCAATTTGGAATATCTGGAATAATATAAAGATAAATTATATAATAAAGGAAAAATTATTTCAAATTGCTTTTCAATTTGGCATACCGTCGACCGGGGTGACTTTGTCCCACCTCGCGGAAAAATATTCAAATCCGTTTATCTCTGATCTCGGTTATCCGAAATCGATGTTCAACATTGATAGCCGTAGCCCTGATCATTATCGAGGTTCTTCAATCAATATCTTGTAGAATCTCGATATATTAGTTGAATTAGCGATATAAAGCCAAACTGCTTGCTTCATTTTGAGATTTTATTGTCGGAAAACTTCATAATAGAAAACTTATTTCTAAGAGACTTATGATATCGGTGAGTACATTTTATTTTTGCCTTTTTATTATATTCCAATTGTTATATCCATAATATGCAGAGTTGAACAGGTTAGGGTTGTGTTATTGTTGAACACACTTTTAGGTTGAACTTGGGGTGACTGGCGAGTGCGAGTCTGGTGCCTTTGTATTAATATAAAAATTATGATATTATTGCAGGGTATGATGCAAATACAATGCAAAATATGATAAATATTAAAATATTATGCATTTTATCTAATGAAACAAAATGCTTGAAATTAATACGTTTTGAATATTCATTTTTTGCTGATTCTGCAGCTGGAGCCAAGATGCCTCTATGTTACAAAAGATCATTGGGGAGCAGAAACTGAAATATTTTTAAATAAATAATTTGTGATTTTTTGAAGTGGATTTCATTTGTTTTTAATGTCATTATTCATTTTAAAGGTTTAAAATTGCGTTCACTTAGTCTAACTCTTGAAAATGAACTTGAATCCATATATTTTCCAAAGTGAGACATAGTCACCCCTACCCGTGGTTGAAATTGTCTCTTATTTTCAAAAAATATATCCTTATTAAAGTGAACAAAAATACTAACTTATTGTTATGAGAAATACTCTTTAAATATTGCAGAGTACAATAAAAAATATTGCAAGAAATTTCTATCAATTTATTGATTGCAAGGTATTTAAAATTTTAACAACTAAATTGGGACAAAGTCGGGTTGACCGGGGTGGTTTACCGTATCTATAATTTAATAAAGGAGAGAATTGGCTTATACACGTACAGGAAAGGAAATTCACGAATGACGCATCATCACGTCTGAACTACTCAACTGATTAACTTGAAATTTTGCATATAGATTCTTAATTCTCCGAGGATAGTAATAGGCCTATTTCAAATTCTTCAAGATTTCGGTAGGTCAAGCTTTTAATTAGACCCTTGCGGAGCTCTGGTTATCTGCTAGTCATTAATAAATGTGAGTTTGATGAAATAAAAATGATAAAGGGTTCAGACGCTGATAGTGATTTATAAGTACTGTATACGTGCTTGCAATGGCCCATCACTAGTTGAGCTGTGGCTGAGAATTTGAAGCAAAAAAGTAGTATCTATTACGCATGTGCAGATATGAAATTTTCAGAGTAATTACAGAGCTGCCAAGAGTGAATATTTAGTACTAAACCATTGCAATTTTTATAATGCAGCTCATCAGAATGAATTGAGTACTCTATCCGTCATGTATTAGAGGATAGGTGTCGATAGAGGTATATATATATATAGATAGGAAGCCATATCAGGTACCATAGCTAGAAGAAATCGATTAATAAACTGAATTAACAGATTTCCTCAAATTATTGTATAATACTGGAATTAAAATCTTGTCTATTCCATCATAGATTATTGATGATACGAATATTGATCAATAAAATGGAACACACATGTGTAACGTTATTACAATTTTATGTTAGTGTAGACTTAGTTTCACATAGAATGTCAACTTATGATGAGGACTTGAGAACTTTTGTGTGTCAAACCGGCGTAAGGCATGTTGATTTTTATTTACGAAGTTTGCTCAATTAGTGCTAATAGGAAGAGTTTTTGGTATTTTATTAGGAAAGTGCTTAATCAATCTATCCCATTTGTTAATACAATAAGTTGTATCCTTTTAAATCAATATATTTAATATTACTCAAATCTGTAAGCGAGCAGTTGAATGAAAAAACTGGAAATTAGGACCTGAATTGATTGGAAGATCAACTTTGGTATTAGTCAGACCTAAAGTTTTAGTTCCGTTCTCGGCGCCTAGGAAAGCTGAGTTTCACTGGAATTATGTGTGTTGAAAAGGTCCCTTTTGTAAGAGTGCATCTCTTACATCAGGTAATCTTTTGGTACGTAATACCGGGTTTTGTACTGATGTAAATCGTAATTATGTTGTCTTGCATGTGAATAGTGTTACAAGTGACCTGTATAATTCGACTGTATTGAAGTTATCTATTGAAAAATGATACAGTACTGTCAATGGAATGTACTGCTGTCATTTTAACCATAGACAAATATATAGCATTATAGCATTCATGTTCCAAATTTCATTGTTAACTCAAGCCGATTATACTAGTAGCTCTTTTTCGTGAAGTTATGTGATACCGGTAGTCTCTGTTCTTATAATTTCACCCGGCCAAAACAGTAATAATGGACAGTAGACGACAGTAATCAGCTTGAGTAAAATCGGCTTCAAATTTGGAACATAAACGACCTATTCCATGGAATATCTTCTTAAGGTATCTTTTCTCTATGTTTAAACTCTCATTTTAATAAACTTCTGAAATTTCCAGTTGTATAATATGATGTCTGCTACTTGTTTATGAGTGTAAAATTTTTCACAAAAGTTTAATGTTCAAACTCAGCACTCTAGAAAATCGATCTTTTGTTTTCATTTCTTACTGTGCAACCCTTGTAAATGTCAACGTCTAGCACTAGTTTTAATTTGAGATTACAAATGTCACTAATATTTTTTTGAAATTCGAAACACTAACAACTAATTTGTTTGATGTGCAAACATTAGTCTTATTGCTTCGTGTTCATAAGTATTTTCAGCAGTAAAATCTTCAGTACAGCTGTTTTACCCATTTTCAAGTATTCTTGCACATGATCAAATACTTTTAACTTAGTTTTAATTTTGTTGATTTTATTAGGTTGTGTGAAATGTTTCATGTTGTAGCAACTGCTTGCTTGAATTGTAACATGGTAAATATTGCTAATTTTACAAAATTATATTCCGACAGCTGGAAGGTAGTGCTTCAGGCCAACTGCGTTTGATGACTGCTCAACATCATGCTCAACAACAATGCAATCAAGTGCAAGTGCAAACTGTCACCCCTAACCCTGCAATCGCTAGCCCTGCAACCCCCACTCCAACTGCTACCAATCTGCAGCGTACCAGCTTGGTAAATGTGACAAATGCGAATGTGAACAATCAAGGAGCTTACTCGACTCAGGGGAGCACTGCAGCCAGAGTAGCAGCCGTTCTGGCGAAGAGTGCGGCTGCCACTGCTCCCACTGCAACTCAGCTGCATCCCAGGGCTCACTTCTACGGACACAATCCCACATTGAAGTGTAAGTCATAGATAAAACACAACGTTCATAAGCATAGAGAAAAATGCCGTCTATGCTCTCCAGTGCAATGAACGATAGGTTGAATTTGAATTTATTTGTCTCATTGCATGTACAACAATAAAATTGTGTGGCAACCGTCACATTATTGAAACAAAAAAAATCACAACAAAAAGTCCTTTATATAAAAAAACACCTGTCAGCCAGTCCTTCAATTTTTTCTTAAGCTGCACTCTATTGGCAATGTCCCTAAGGTGGTGCGGCAGGGAGTTGATATTTTGTTGGCTCATATGTTTCTGTATTCTGTAGTTGTTCCTTGATTGTGTGAGGACAGCACCTCTTGTCCACGTCGATGCATGTTTGAGATCAAATGATTCAGACTCCAGAATATACAGGCAAGGTAGTGTGAGTGTCCCTGTTGCTCGGAATAGTTCTCTACATGGAGCTCCTGGCGGTTTTTTGAGAATTACTACAATAATTATTGTCTTTTTTGTGCTCTGAATAATTCAAATTCAAATTTATTTGATAAAAGAAACACACTTTACATTTTCAATAATACAAGTAATATCAAAGAAATATTATGAGCCCCGAGATGATCCGTGTGGAACTTTGAAAATAAAATAAATAATGATTAATAATGATGTTTAAGGCAGTGGTGGTTGGTTTCACTGATGTAAAAGGCAGGACAGAAGTTGCAGGAAAGGAGGTAGATGCTTTCTGGATTGATGGATTTGATTTGACCCATCAAAGGTTCAAATTCCCTTTTTATGAATAGGAATTATTCATAATTATAGTAATTATTTATTCCAAATTTCAGTTGGTGAGGGAAGGCACCTGAGTTGAATGATAAGTTTATCAACTTAATTGCTATTGGAGCAATTATTGATCTAAAGCACTCCTTCATTATTCTACATGGTATATCGAGGTTGTAGAGGGAAATGTTTGAACACAATTTCTTATCTCGCAGCTCTGTTTAAGATGGATAGGACATGAATGTATCAAATATCCTTGGCCCTACCCCCTGTGCTAAGGTGATGATGTTGCAGTAGCATTATGTATATAACTTTTTTAGCAAAAAGTACCATTTTTGAATATATCTCGAAAACGATTTGTTTCAAGGACGTGATAAGGACGCGACTTGTTGAGAAGTGGTTAATTGTAAGTGACCAGGAAGAGTCTGAACGCGTGCTGCTCTCTGTATATAGATAGGTAGGGAATGAGGAACTTGGTGATCTTGTCTGTGGTCCTTCGAAGTCCAAGTCCCACGGTGCTTATTATTATTATTTTATTTTTTTTTTTTGTAGCCAGTGTAGTTTACTGTTATAGTATTACATGTTTTTGATTGGATTGTCCATCGTCATCACCATCTTTCATTCTAAGTTTGGAAAATTCTTTATAACTTGGTATTTAATTGCATTGCTATAGTGTATCTACCTTTTAGTTTTACTAACTTTTAGTCATTAATTATAACTGACTGTTTCTGCAGCCAATTATTTGTTTTTCTGCCTATAATATCAACATTTACTCATATTTTTTTTTCAATCTGTATTTTTCTCAATTTAGTTTAATATAATATCAATTTTTATAATTTAGTTTATCGATTTTAAATTCAGCGAATTACGCCAGGCCCTCACAAACACAGGCTTTTGCCTACATGTGAGTCTCTCATAACGTAAGGGTATATATAAATGTACTGTAACTGTACTGTATTATTTGTAAATTGTGAGAATAAAATTTGATTTGATTTGATTTGATAATACAAAATTACCTTCAAGTTTTTTATGACAACAATTTTTTTTAATTTTTATTTTTCGAGGCATCTTCTCTAAAAAGTGTGAAATCTTCCAGGAAACTTGTTATGCTTCCAGTTCCAACTCGTTTTTGCTGATATCCTTTCAGCGATGAATGAAATGAAATGTTTTATTGGCAGAACTATAAAATTACAACATTTTAGAAATACATAATGAAAGCAATACAAATTTTACAACATGGGAAAATACTATTACAAAATAAAATGCAATGTCAATTGAGTATAGGTACTAGACCTGTTTGATATGGTGATATCAAAATTGATTACAAAACTAGCGCTAGAAAGTAGTTACTGAGGCCGACAGTCGCAAAGTAGTTACTGAGGCCGACCATCGATATGAAGTGACACATATTACATAACAGTATCGATGATTTATCAATTTTAGCTTCGAATTATATTGTACAATATTATGATATACAACAGGGCTCTCCAATCTACGGCTCGCGGGCCACATTCGGCCCGCGGTTAGATTTTGTCCGGCCCGCCGAGAGTTATTGCAACAGATTAAACAAATATATTTAAACGCATCTTTGACAACAACTGTTCAATACTCTTCTCTTACTAGCCACTCCATTTCTTAATAATTGTAGAATTAGCTGTAAACAAGCAGCAATCAACCATTGCGAGATATTAGCAAATGGTTCAACAAGTCAAATTCCACGTACATCCATGTTATTGGCCCTCCAAGCCTCCCTAGAATTAACAATGTGGCCCTTGGATAAAAAAGGTTGGAGACCCTGATATACAAGTTTATAAGGCTACATGAGAATTCTAAAAAGGTATCTTTATTATCACATTCCATTACAAATTTCTTGACATCTCTAAAAAACCTTGATCGTATCTTGCACTGCCTTATCTCCAAGGGCAGCAGGTTGTAGAACTTTGGAGCTAAATAAGAAAACAATTTCATGAAGTGACTTTTATTTGGTTCAGGTATTTATTTCTCAAATTATTGTTTCATTAAAATGAAAAATAATAAATAAATGTATTATTCAAATAAAAAATACTTGCCAATCAAGCGCTTAATATCGGGGCACCGAGCTTCGCTCGTTATTTATTTATTGATAAACAAAACACAATTCTTTAAAATGATTGAGGAAGGACTAATATGCACAGCCCAAAACTGTTTCTTTCCCGTATTTTGATTTATACACTATAAATAGTTCAAAAAGTATGGTAGGTTATGTTCCATACACTTGAATTCAGGTCCAATTATAAAATAAAAACAATTAAAAATAATATACCTAACAATCAATATAAGTTAAAAATCCATTCAAACTGTTCTTCAATAAATCAACCAAACATTAATAGATGTTCCTACCCTGTTATTAATAGGAAATCAAACCTCAAATATCTTGGTATATGGATCGATGAGTGTCTCAAATGGGACATCCATGTTAACTTCCTATGTAAGAGACTAAAATACCTATCTTATAAATTTTATAAATTGAAAAATGTGCTATCTTTCTCAGAATGCAAACAGGTATATACGGCACTAGTAGAATCCCTAATGCGATATGGTTTAATAGTTTGGGGGGGGGACTTTCGATACCCATATTAAAAACATTTTTCTAATACAAAAATTCATCATAAAGACAATTTTAAAGAAACCTAGAACTTATGATAGTAAGTTTTTGTTCAGTGAATTTGATGTTAAAACTATACGACAGTTATATCTTAGTTGCATAACAAATTACAGTTTTAAATACGAGCATAATTTCCCTCTAGCCGATGACATAAATTATAATCTTAGACCTAATACAATAAGAAAATATGAAATATATAACACCAACTCAGATCTTCTTAGAAGGCAACTTTACTACATTAGCAGTAAATTCATAAATATACTAGAAAGTGATTTCCACTTAATAATTTCCGAAATAATAAACACAGAAAAAGAGCCATAGAGGCATGGCTAAACTTGAATTATTTCCAATAGTTGACTTTTATACAATAATCAACTTCATATTATAAATTATATTTTCGAACACTTCATACGCTAGATTCAAGTTTATATATTACATCCCTGATTAAGCTGATTCACGACTCACACTGGCGCACAAGGAATCTTCCTTTTGCCGGTGTTTTTGCCTCACCTACTGTACTTATGCATGTGATCATAAATTGAATCTTCATTTTAAAACTATTGTTTGTAATGTAAAGGATATCATTTCGTTATTATATCTAATTAAATAAATGTATGTATCTTGGTTTAAGTGCAGTAGCATATACTTATATTTATTTTTTGTAAAGCTTTTTTGTATTTTGTTTTTGGCAAATAAAATTCATTCATTCATTCAATTTCCAGTCAAAACATTTGAAAACAGAAAAGTTCCCATTTAGATTGTTTACAAACCAAGTTGAATAATAAACACTCACTAATAAAACTTAAAATAATGATAAACTTTAAAAATTCTGATATACTTTAATTTAGGATTATATACCATGTTATGTCAACAAATCGGAAATTTTGATCAAGTTCTTTTTTTTATGAGATAATTTGATTGATTAAGAGCCCCCAGCAGCTGAATGCATCTGCTAAAAAGTTTTATGGTTGAAGGATTAAAAGAAAAATTAACTTTTTTGATGAATTTGAAAACAACGCAAAAATATGTTTTTATTTTAAATATAGTTATTATTTTTGATCAATTATGGATTTTACCTTTCATACATACCCTTAAAGTTTCTTCATCTTTTACGTCGTGTTTATATTTTACAGCTGGCTATACGTCAGTTTATGAATTTCGGGGATGAGATATTTTGATTTTCCACAGACGAACTCGCTCACTCACTTTTTTATTATCCACAGACGACGAAAGTCTCAGCTATTTTTCCAAGGATGAATTATCCTTTTAATGTCCTTCAGCGAGTTTTCCCAGGGATGAAACCTGGTGCAATCGAGTTTTTATATCATAAACCTACTATGTTCCAAATTTCGTGAAAATCGTTAGAGCTGTTTTCGAGATCCGTTGGACATGAATAACCAATATATACTTGCTAATAAACAATATATATACTTGGTCTAAGGACAAATTTGATGCCTCTCACTACACTCCTGGTTACTTATTCTAACTAGAAATTAAAATATGAAATAGTCTATTCATTCAAAACATACGGCATATATATATATATATATATATATAATATATATATATATATATATATATATATATATAGCACTTAACAGAAAACACTTTAAAGTTTTATAATATAAATATAAACAGGATACACACACGACACGGATAGATTAAAAACACTTAAAAACTTACATTTAAACGAGAATTTCCGGGGGCTGGGCCCCCTTTGTCAATCAACCAGGAAGTGAAGTGGTGCAGATTTGAACATTCTAACGGTCGTGACCACAGAGACGCGGTAGAGATGTTGTGTAGACCATAGAGCACAAACGAACGGAGGCGCACTGATTGAAGGAGCATTATGGGATTAGTTGGTGGGCCATGATGGGTATTTCAAGCGGGAGATTTCAAATTTGAGTGGGTTATGGATAAGGAAAGGTGTAGATTATGAATTGATAGAAAAGAGGAGATTTAAAATTAGAAATCCGAAATGAAGTAGAATAAAATTAGAAAATTGAATTATAGAATTGAATTGGAATTAAATTAATTTTTATTTTTATTGAAAATTTATTATATATTTGATAGCTGTGAAATTTCTTATATATGATGAAATTTATTTCAATTTAATTGGACAGTTGGTGTAGAGTTGATAGTTATGGTACTATTGCTGTCTGTTGAGATCAGGACTGGAAGCAGCTCCAAGCACCCAAATAAAAGCCAATTCTTTCGTCTTGACATCTATGGAGGGGGCTGTGGGAGGGAGAGTGGCAAGGACTTTGACTTTGAAGCATTGGTCAAAGTTCTTGTTGTGCTCAGAGCCATGGGTGGGAATGGGTAGGGAAGTATTATTTTTAAAGGAAGCCCTGTGATTGTTGATCCGGAGGTTTAGGGCAGTGGTGGTTTCACCTATGTAGAAGGCAGGACAGAAGTTGCAGGAAAGGAGGTAGATGCAATTTTTGGAGATGCAATTACTGGATTGATGGATTTGATGGGTGTAGTTGGTGATAGGACTGGTAAAGGAAATGGAAGGATCAGTGATAGGGCAGGTTTTACAGCGGGGACGTTTGCAGGGTAGGGTACCAGGTAGAGTTGGGATTTCATCAGAGGTAAGTGATTGGTTTTTATTAAAAATTCTTTTGAGGTTGGGAGGCTGCTTGTAAATGAGGGTGGGTGGTTGCTGGAAAAGGTGTTTGGTAGAGGGATTGGAGGAGACGACATGGAACAGATCTTTAAGGACAGGCTTGAGGTTTTCGATTCCAGGGAAGTAGGTAGTGCAGAGCTTTGGAGTTTGTGGGATTTGGGATTTTTTTGTGGTTGGATTAGTGTCTGTTTTGGAGGAGATTTGTTTCTGTAACAACCTTTCAGGATAGTTACATTTCAGGAGGGATTGGAGGGTGTGGGACGTGAGGAGAGGAAATGCTCAAGGGATTTTAAGCCTTCAGAATGGGGGATGGATATGTAGAGGGAGGCCACATAAATGGTAACAAGGAGGAGTTGTTGATCAGTTGGAAGGGTTGTGTTTCTTGGGATATCTATGAAGTGGAAGGAGTCTTTGAGATGAGAGGGTAGGGAGGCAACAATGGGTTGGAGGTGGAAATCAACAAGGGCAGAGATTCGTTCTGTTGGGCTACTTATGCTTGAAACAATGGGACGACCAGGATTGCCTTCTTTATGGATTTTTGGGAGAAGATAGAAGTGTGGTGTGTTGGGAGTGTCTGGCGAAAGGATGTTGATGTCCGAGTCCGAGAGGCCTTCAGATGGACTGTATAGCATCAGAAATTTGAAGACTTTCTTTTGGATTCGTGGAGTAGGGTCAGAAGGCAGGAGTTGATACTGTTCGGGATTGGTGAGTTGCCGGTTGGCTTCTACGATGTAATCTGTGGTGTTCAGTAAGACTATGGTTGAGCTTTTGTCAGCTTTGGTGATGAAAATACTAGGCTCAGAGCGAAGGTCTTTGATGGATTTGAACTCTTGGGGTGTTTTCACCCCATATATATATATATATATATATATATATATATATATATTATATATATATATAATATATATATATATTTAAAATATTTGAAATATTTATTAGAAATATGGGTCTACAGAGAGGCCCTAAAGTAGGAATACACTGAAACAGATTTCTTAAAAATCATGGAAAAAGATAAATTTTTCTTTTACAATGACAATTTCAACAATTTCATTGGGGATCATATTCTAATTGGAAAATAACTTTCAGTTAGAAAGCTAAAGATACATCAAGATGTTCCCATAATTCTCAAAAACTCTTTACATACATTTTTGATTGTCTGATTGCGCCCTTTCTTTTGCTTTCACTGTGACATCTTGCAACTTGTTAATTCTCACATTGAAATTTATTCAATAACTCACTTATTGTGCTCTGATCAATAAGTGTACCCATTCTGTATTCAAACTATACCACAGAGAAAAATATATTATTTATTACTCTGAACAATGAAACGGACCAATGGGCCAAGGAGGCCCATGAACCTATATACTATATTTCAAACTTAATCAAAATCGTTAGAGCCGTTTTCGATTTCCATCAGACATACAAACAAACTAACAAACAGAAATTGAATACGATGATAAATTCGTCTATAGTAACATCCATATGGAAACGTCTGTTATAGTTGACTGCACAAAACTAATCCGATGTTAGTTGGAAGAGCCGAGTACCTCCTCACCCCTTACCATAAACTTTGCCTATTCTTCAGGTGTACTGTATTATGAAAATATCAATATTAATTCTTACTTATAATCAGCTGCCTAGGGGGCCTAGGCCCAAGGATCAGATAAATGATGAAAATTCGGGTCTATCTACACGAATCCTTAGAGTCTCATAATGATTTATTACTTTTCCTTATCAGCAGTAGTATAATTCCTTATACAGTATCAACAATGTAGCAAAATTGCCTTGAAAGTATGGATAGGGGTGCAGAGTAATAAATATTATATTTTTCTCTGTGGTATAGTTTGAATACAGAATGGGTACACTTATTGATCAGAGCACAATAAGTGAGTTATTGAATAAATTTCAATGTGAGAATTAACAAGTTGCAAGATTTCACTGTGAAAGCAAAAGAAAGGGCGCAATCAGACACTCGAAAATGTATGTAAAGAGTTGTTGAGAATTATGGGAACAGCTTGATGTATCTTTAGCTTTTTAACTGAAAGTTATTTTCCAATTAGAATATGATCCCCAATGAAATTGTTGAAATTGTCATTGTAAAAGAAAAATTTATCTTTTTCCATGATTTTTAAGAAATCTGTTTCAGTGTATTCCTACTTTAGGGCCTCTCTGTAGACCCATATTTCTAATAAATATTTCATGATTTAATTTAATAACTAATAAAGTATATGTTTGTATTGATACTTCCATCACATTTGTATAAAATTGGAAAAAATGAAGCATATAATAACATCTTCGAATGTAACATTTATGGGGAAAAACCCAGGTCCCTGTATCCTTAAACTGCATTTAGGGGGGTATTCCCCCCCCCCAATACCTCTTGGTTTTTCGCCCACCCCTTCTAGCAGTTTGGTGAAATGGCACCACTAAAGTTGTATGAAATCAACTTATTGTATGGTAATTGTATGGCAAGATTACGATACTTATGAGCTCTACTTAGAAATAGATTGTGAAACAAGTACTGGAATGTAATAAACTGTGATATTTTCATAATTATATAAAAGCAATTGAGCCATTCATTTCAATCATTGAGAGAAAAACCAATAAGATGCTCATATTATCTTCTCAAATCTTAATACATTAACGAGTAATTCACGAGTAAATACTGATGTGATCGATTTCAATGAAATAGTGTTTTCTTCTAAATGTCAATACTTGAGCATTCTGTTAATTTCGAACAGAGATCACTTTTACTGAGTTTTCTCAGATGATGCAGCAATCACTGAGGAATCTCCAACACATAACTCAATAATCCAGGAGAGAGTCATCTAAAATTAAAACTATTAGTGCAATATTGCTAAATTATTCGTGTTTTTCAGAAAATTATTAATCCCATAAATGTCTCTTAATTAAATGATAAGTTATGAAGTTCCAAATATAATATTTTTCGCATTCTCATTTTTCTTTTTTTCATATTATTTAATCGCTTCATTAGGGTCACTCGTTGTTTAGTTGAATATAGTATTTAATAGTATTATTCAGGTACCGTACATATCTATCACATAAATCTCTCTCAGCAGCTACTATATAAACGCTCAAAAAAGGTTGCTAGGGAACGATAATGATAAGAATATGTGATGAATAATCTATCCTGTTCTAGGCGAGCAATATTTCTGTATCACAGATATCCAAAAACTTCAACACTAAAATGTGAATATCTTTGAAACGGTTTGATATATTGATATAGCGATTTCCACCATTCATTGTCTCTTGAAATTCTTTATTTGAATCTTGTATTAAAACCTTCCCATAGAAAATTTTTGATTCAATGTGGCGGAACGAAGATGGCAGACCAAAATTTTGAAGCTACCTATAGATTTTTTTTTGAATTTGAATAGGAACCCTAGTGGAGCCCACTGTTAAATTATCTTTGGAAAAGGAACATTAAGCTGTTTTCCTATTAATGTTACGCTGTAGGCCTACGTGAATCCATAGAACTTCATAGGTTTCTCTGAAGGAGTAAATGATTCAGAATCAGAATTCAAATTTTGTTAAATCAATAATACCAACGACATAGCAACTGCCATCACAATTTGTATCATTATTATTACGCGTATACTTCTGAAGGATAATAGTCAGGCAGACACACAGGAGCAAGTTATTTTGTCTCATGCAGTACTTTCAATGTTACTTTCATATCCTGAAAAAGGACGAAGAAGTGAGTAAAATATTTTGTTGTTCAACGAACTTGACCTGTAAAAAGGTTCGAAGAGTGCGTGTTCAAAATTTGAAGCTGATCGATCAACTCTTTCTAAAGATATTGTAGTGGATTCAAGCAAACAAGCAAACCCACAGACTGGCAAAAACTTTGAACTTGAGTAAAAAGTAAGAACCTGCTAACGCTCGTTCAACAATTATTATTGAGAGAACAACGGGCGGTATTATCAAGTTGGGAGCACATAACTTGAAGGAGTCAAATTATTTCAGTGTAGGGGATTGTGTATTTTACAAGAGAGTGTGTTTCTGAGGGATATAGGCTATAGTGAGAAAGTGAAGAAGTGAGGATTTAATTGAATTGTAGTTTTAGTTTTTTTTTTTTTGCACGGCCGGCCCTCTCACATTCAACCATCAACCCTCCAGTACGATGCTACATCAACTATATTATACAATCCTACTCGGTGGAATGGGGGAATTCACAGTATTACAAGCAAGAGTTGATAGTAATGAATATTATTGACACAAAAAAATTTACAAATCTAGGCATGGGAAAGTCAAATTCAAGATAGGTTGAAGATAATTATGTCTGAAGCATTGTATGAAATAATAACAAAACCCTGAGGGGTTTTGAAGAAAGGAATGCTCTCCTTTCTTCACACACAACCGGGTAAGAGAGAGAGTTAGAGAGAGAGAGAGAGAGAAAGTGAGAGTGTATGTTTGTGTGTGTGAGACAGAGAGAGAGAGAGAGAGAGAGAATGAGAGAGGAAGCAATAGAACTAAATAAGGTTGAGACAATGTCACGCAGGAGTATTGTCCAATGGTGGTCACACACACATTTCTACAGTCACACTAAGTTATAAACAGAATATTTCAAAGAAAGTACAGTCTTTGCCAAAATTGAAACCACTTCTTTTTCAGCACAAGAACGACAAAAGTAGCCACCGCCAAAACAAGACTGATTTTCAGTGCTAGGATGGATGTGTCTGACTTTGACGGTGGTGTATACTGACATCGCCCCTAATATACACACTGCATTGTTGTCTGCCATTTGTCGCGTTGTTCTATCTTTATTCACGTTTCAGTTATAGCGTTTAGAAATGAATGAGACAATTGATGTTGCCGCCGATTGTGAAATTCGTGGAGTGATACGTTTTTTAAACCATCAAAACGTTAAACCGGTCGAAAATGGTGTGAAAGGTTTAGAAATAAGAGAGTTAACGTGCATGATGAAGAACGTTCCGGGAGGCTCTCAATAATCAACGAGGACTTGTTGAAAAAGGTCGATGAAGAAATCAAAAACAATCGTCGCGTGACAATATCTGAATTGACCAGTATTTTCCCTGGTGTTTCAAGAGCTGTTATTGGTCGCATTGTGCATGACCATTTAGGCTTCAGAAAAGTTTGTGCGCGTTGGGTGCCGTACGCGTTATCGGAACGTCGCAAACAAATCTGAATGGGATCTGCTTCGGAATTCCTAATGTGCTACAAAGAAAATGGTGATGAATTCCTTAATTCAATAGTTACCGGCGATGAAACCTGGATTTATTATTACACGCCAGAAAGAAAACGGTAGTCATGTGAATGGCGTCATCCTCAGTCACCAACGAAACCAAAAAAGATCAAGCCACTGCCGTTTGGAAGGAAATTGATGGCCACGGTATTTTGGGATCGATTTGGCATTATATTGATTGACTTTACGCCACGCGGAACGACTGTAAATGCAGAATATTACTGTGAAACACTCTTCAAGTTACGGCTTCAAGTTACGGCTTCAAGTTACACTCTTCAGAGTCGCCGCCGCGGACGACTTACCGACGGCATCATACTGTTGCACGATAATGCTCGCCCACATGTGGCTGGTAAGACGCTCGATTTACTGAACAGATTTGGATGGGAAATTTTCAGTCACCCACCATACAGTCCAGATTTAGCACCTTCAGATTATCATTTGTTTGGCAAATTGAAAGAATTTTTGGGAGGTAAGCAATTCGCGGGTGATGACGAACTTAAAGATGCCGTGAATCGATGGCTAAATGAACTGGCGGCAGAAGAATACGACGAGGGTATATTAAAGCTGGTGAATCGCTATGACAAATGTCTCAATTCATATGGCGACTATGTAGAGCACTAATGTAAGTTGTGTATTTCATTCTGTATCACTTTGTTTGAACATATTTTTTTAATAATTTTTTTTACAACAAAACGGTCTTTACTTTAGAGATAACCCTCGTATAATTCCATTTTCTAATTTTATTCTACTTCATTTCTGATTTCTAATTAAAAATCTCCTCTTTTCTATCAATTCATAATCTACACCTTCCCTTATCCATAACCCACTCAAATTTGAAATCTCCCGCTTGAAATAACCCATCATGGCCCACCAACTAATCCCATAATGCTCCTTCAATCAGTGCGCCTCCGTTCGTTTGTGCTCTATGGTCTACACAACATCTCTACCGCGTCTCTGTGGTCACGACCGTTAGAAAGTTCAAATCTGCACCACTTCACATCCTGGTTGATTGACAAAGGGGGCCCAGCTCCCGAAAATTCTCGTTTAAATGTAAGTTTTTAATTTTTTTTAATCTATCCATATCGTGTGTATCCTGTTTATATATATATATTAAAACAGGAGACACAAGACTGCTTGGTTGAGGAAGGAAACTCAGTTTCCGAAAATTTCCGTTTCTAATGTAAGTTTCTAAGTGTTTTCAATCTATTTATGTCTTGTGTCTCCTGTTTTAATTTATATTACAAACTTTAAAGTATCTTCTGTTATGTGCGGCCTTAACCGCACCTGTTATATAGCACTTAACAGAAAACACTTTAAAGTTTTATAATATAAATATAAACAGGATACACACGACACGGATAGATTAAAAACACTTAAAAACTTACATTTAAACAATTTGAACATTTAAAATAATTTTTAAGTGTTTTTAATCTATCCGTATCGTGTGTATCCTGTTTATATATATATATTCAATTTTCAATTCAATTCAATTCAATTTATTTATTCACACACACACATAAGATACATCAATATGAAATAAAAATTAATCACATCAATAAAAAAACATTGCAGTATAAAATAAATAACATAAATATGAGAACACATTACAATATTAGAAGGAAATTTATACATGTTATGTGGTGAAGAAGGGTAGAGGATCAAAAGTTCTTCCAACTATGGCTATCCATGTCATAGGAAGGCTTTTGATCCTTGGAATTTTTGGAAAGGATTGGGAAAGGGATGTGATAGAGCACAAGTAGGGGAAGTGAGCGCACTAATCAGAAAAGTTCTCTGTTAACTTATTATAGTTCTCAAAGGTAGAAGTAGTTAATTTTGATCCAAGCATTGATATCTGTTTTTACTTTTTTTGTTATCTTGGCACAGCTAATAATTTGTTCAGAAATTTTATTTATAATTTTAGTGCTTAAATATATGAGTTGTCTTCTAATATTTTCAATGTTAGTATGATAGATTAGATACTTATTTGAGGTGGGTCTTAAATTGTATTGATTATTGATAGTATTATTAGTGCAAATGAAATTATTTTTATATTTAAATATATACTTCACTACATTCAATACATACAACTGTCTAACTGTCAACACGTTAAACTCTTCAAAAGTCAGGTTGGTTGGGAAAAGTCTAGGCTTATTTAAGATTGTTTTAATGATTGATTTTTGAATTATGAAAAGCTCTTCCAAGTGGGAATTATAACAGCCCCCCCATACTGAAATACCATACTGAATTATGGACTGTACCAGTGCAAAGTATACCATTTTAAGATGACTTGAGTTTAGAATTTTTTTTGCTTCGTAGAATTTATAAGAAAGATATCTGATTCTTTTGCATATAAATTTGATATGGATGTCCCACTTCAAATATTCATCTATTATGACGCCTAGATATTTTGTGCTTGTTACTCTTTTTATTATGGGACAAGTGCAGTTATTGAAGTTCATGTTGCAGTTTGAATGTAGTCTCAGATTTATATTTTCGTCGGGTTTACCAGTTGTATTGAGTACAAAGGTGATTTAATTGGTTTTATCATTGTTCAAGCTCAAAGTGTTTTTGTCTAACCATTTTTTAATGAAAAAACAATTCTGTTCTGCAATTTCATGAGCCTCGATCCACGATTTTCCATAGAAAACAGCTGCAGTGTCATCTGCGAATGATATAGTTGTTGAGTTTTTCAGTTTCAGGCTCAGTAAATCATTCACATAAATAATAAAAATCTGGTGTGGTACACTCACAACTTTCCTTGCTCATTGAACTGGGAGCCTCATTCTTAAACGACAATAATTTAGAGAAATAACATAATGACGATTGGCGGCAACATAATTATTTGAAACTACGATCAGACTACTGTATATGTGTGTATATAATAAATTGTTTTCAGAGTTTTTTTTCCTTTGTGTAAATTGTGAAATCCGATGATATTTTAAAATTCGTCAAAACAGCTGTTCTACAGATGAAATATCTCGACTATGTGTTATTTTTATAGACTGCTCTACCTACCTACCTCATGCACGAGAAGGAGGTTACAAAGTCCATTTCTCAAGGATGGGGTGACCCCCCCATTAGTTTCCCAGAAAGGAGACTCATGCCAGTTGATGGAGCTGAGAAATAACTATACAGAGTATGAATTTGAAATAAATCAGTCGAGTAATTTTTGAGAAAATCGTGAAAAACATGGTTTTTCAGTAATTATCCGCCATTTTTCTCGAGAATATTACGCAGCTCCTGCAATTTTCCTTGAAATGAGACTCATGTCAGTTGATAGGGCTTATAAATAGCTATCCATGGTATAAATTTGAAGAAAATCGTTAGAGCCGTTTTCGAGAAAACCGTGAAAAACATGGTTTTTTAGTAATTATCCGCCATTTTTCTCGAGAATATTACGCAGCTCCTGCAATTTTCCTAGAAATGAGACTCATGTCAGTTGATAGGGCTTATAAATAGCTAGCTATCCATGGTATAAATTTGAAGAAAATCGTTAGAGCCGTGTTCGAGAAAACCGTGAAAAACATGGTTTTTTAGTAATTATCCGCCATTTTTCTCGAGAATATTACGCAGCTCCTGCAATTTTCCCAGAAATGAGACTCATGTCAGTTGATAGGGCTTATAAATAGCTATCCATGATATAAATTTAAAGAAAATCGTTAAAGCCATTTTTGAGAAAATCGTGAAAAACATGGTTTTTTAGTAATTATCCGCCATTTTTTCCGCCATCTTGAATTGAATTTTATTGAATTTCTTATTGTCGGGTCCTCATGGTATAAGGACCTTAAGTTTAAAATTTCAAGTCAATCGGTTAATTAGGAATGGAGTTATCAGGTTCACAGACATACACACATACACACACACACACACACACACACACACACACACACACACACACACACACACACACACACACACACACACACACACACACACACACACACACACACACACATCAACACCCAAAAATCATGTTTTTGGACTCAGGGGACCTTGAAACGTATAGAAAACTTGAAATTGGGGTACCTTAATTTTTTTTGGAAAGCAATACTTTCCTTACCTATGGTAGTAGGGCAAGGAAAGTAAAAAGGATTGGTGAAAGTACAGTTCCCTGAGGCAACCCGTAAGAGGTCATTTTAGAGGTATCAGTACATCCATTTATTGTTAAAGACTGTGTTCTATCTCTCAAATAGCTTTCAATTAATTCTAGAAAAATTCCCCTGAAGCCATATTTCTCGAGTTTATTGTAAAGTGAGTAATGTGGAATAGTATCAAAAGCTTTTTTGATATCCAAGAAAACCGCTATAGATTTGTAATTGGAATTCAGGTTTTGTGAAACAGTATTAGCAAATTTAATTAATGCATCTTCCGTACTCTTCTCAGCCTGAAATCCAAATTGATTTTCATTTATTATTTTATGTTTGCTCAAAAACAGGACTAATCTCTTCTTTATAATCTTTTCCATAATTTTTGCCAGATTACTGATAAGACTGATTGGCCTGTAATTGCCAGGATTTGATGGATCTCCTTGCTTGAAGAGAGGTTTTATTTTGGCTTTTTTGAAGTGTTTAGGGAAGTAGCCTTGCTCAAAACATTATTTATTAAAAATCGTGGCTAGTGGTTGTGAAATAGTGTGGCCTATTTGCTTGAGTACTGTGTTATTGAGATTATCCATTCCTGGGGCGCAATTATTCTTCAGCTCTTTTATTGTCTCTTCAATTTCTTTAGAATCTGTTGGTCTCATGAAGAAAGAATTCAGTAGAGGTGTTTCGGTTATATCGTTGTTGTGATCAAAGTTGGGAGAATTCGCTAGTTCATTGTTCAAAGCTATAGCCTGTCTTTCACCAACATTGGTAAAAAAGTCATTCAGCCTGTTGGCCTCAACTCTGATCCTGTTACACTCCTTTTTTCCTTCCCCGATTGCCTCATTGATACTCCTCCAAAGCTTTGAACTATTGTTTTGACATTGCTCTATTTTAACTTCATAATATTTCTCCTTCGCTTCACTTATGATCCTATTCAATGTGTTCCATAATTCTGTATTCATTTATTGAATCAGCATTTGCAGGACCTTTCCTTATTCTATCATGCATTCTATCCCGTATAGTAATTGATCTTATTATTCCTTGCGTTATCCAAGGCTTCAAAGGGTGATTTCGGCGAGGAATGTTTATCTCAGTTTTGACTGAATTAATAATACCATTTAACCGTTCCACAAACTTTTCAACAAGTATATCTATATCTTCATTTCCAAAAATTGTATTCCAGTTTTCTTTTTCCAATTTTTCAGCAAGAAGTCTGTAGTTGTATGATATTTTTATGCTGTTTGCAGGCATATTTCTATTCGAAGTGGTTTCGGGATTCCGTTCATTACCTAAATGTAATAGAACCGAATAATGATCCGTTATTGTTGTCTTGAAGATGTTCCCAAATATAAAGCTGAAATTGCTATTTGTGTTTTTGAAAAAGATATGATCTATGCACGATTCAGATGTGGTTGATACTCTAGTACTTCCATTTATATGAGATTTAAATCCTTTGCTTATTAAAATATGCATGTATTCCTGAACCTGTATACTAGTTGATTGAATATTTATATTTATATCACCAACCATACAAACACTCATTGAATTGGGTATATTGTCAAGGAAATGGTTTAGGCTGTTGACAAAATTCTCGGTGCTATGATTACTGGGTGATCTATAGCCTAAATTCCTATAACTCTGAACATTTTATCATTTGGTGTTTTCAAGTCCAAGCACAACGAGTTTGCATCAACAATGTCACAAGCGATCACACTGACATCAATATTATCTCTAATATAAATGCACAGACCGTCGCATTTGTTAATCTTCGAATATTTATTTACTTCGGTCTTGTATTTAACCTGGGATCTTTTAAGTAAATGGAATGTTCTCGGTTAGCCAAGTTTCAGTAAGAACTATTACATGGATATCTGTTTTTAAGCTGTTTATACAACAGATTAACTGATTGAAATTTGCATGAAGGCTGCGGATATTGGTCGAGAAGATATTTAAGAAATCAATATTTTTTCCATTTATTGAAGGAACATAATTGATATACTCATCGATTTCAGGAGTGATGTTATCAATTTCCAGCAAAGTAAGAATTTCATCAATATCAGCCATGATCAAGTCTGTTATCAAGCATGCATAATCTATCCCTGTTCCACTTTTCAAGATCAGTTTCATTTGTTGTTCTTAATTAATCAATGAGTTTGTCTTTTGCATCTTTTTCTACACTCGTAGTTAAATATCTGAAAGTATTGGTGTGGCGTGAAAGAGCAACTATTGCATGTTGGATACTGTTATAAATGTCTCTGTTCCGGTAATCTACTCTAATTGAAACTACGTTTTTAGATGTTAGTCCTTGCGCTTCGTGAATAGTATGAAGTTTCCATCCTTTCCAAGTATTTTCTCCCCAATTTAGTGCTTCAGCTACTCTTTGTTTCTCCTCCTGTGTGAAGGTCAAAAAAGGGTCTCCGAGAATATAAAATGATGTTCACCTAATCTGTGTGTCGGAAGTATGGATGAGATTTTACTATTTAGCGTAGCGATGATGTTATAGTGGGGGGGGGGGAAAGTGCATAGCGGGCATCTGCGGGTTTTTGAAAGGTATGCATACGGCTCACACAAGCAGCCACACATTTCATGCCATTTCGTTTCCAAGCAGCTCTTCTCAATGTAAGGTAACTGTTGTGAGTCACCAACTACAATTATTTCTTGTGCTTTACTCAATTCAGCTATGTAACCAATGTAACCAGCATGCATTAATAATACTTCATCAATGAAAACTCTTTCATACGTTTTTTCACCCGAGCTATTTATAATGTAAGATCTAACCCAGTTAAATAAGTGAGAAATAAAGTGGTTTTTTGATAAAAAAGAACGAAGTTTCTATCTCGAGAGTTGACATTAGAATGTCTTCACTCGTTTATTTTGAAAAACAAAAACAAACTCTTATCAGGTGATAGTGAAGACGTAAACAGATAAGGAGAGTGTAGCTCGCCTAACTACTCCCCCCCAGTCTTCACTATCCTTGAAATTTACAAAATAAATATAATTGAAATTTATGTGAACAAAAAAAAATAAAGATTAAACATTGAAGAGTTAATATCTAGTAAGAATCTTCATTGAAGAACTTCTGAGCGCTTCTTGACTCTCCTGATCTCATGTATGTGTACGACCTCGAATCGTGGTGACATATCATTGGCTTTCTTCAATTTCAATCGGCCCCTTGTTAAGAGGGCTCGAACTATGTATGGACCTATGAATCGGCGATCCGATTTCCTTCGCTTGTAATGATTCTTCTTGAACACCGTATCGCCAACTCGGATTTTTCCTTGAGTTTCCTCTGCTTTTGCATTGTGACGTGCGACTCGGTTTTCCTTATCTTCACATATCTTCTTCCTGGTTGGTTCGTGTTTTTCCTGTTTTACCATTAATTCCAGGGGTGTAAGGCCGGTTGAAGAATGAATGCTATTATTATAGGCAAATATAGCTCTGGCCATTGCTTCCTCCCCGACGATGGATTTATCAGCATCCAAAAGATGTAGATGTTCCGTTAACGTGCTGTGTAATCTTTCAATCATTCCATGTGATCTGGAATGGCCTGTTGTCGTGTAATGACTTTCAACTCCGTATTCTTGAAGCATAGCTTTCACTTGGTTATTACAGAATTCTTTTCCTCTATCCATAATTAATTCCTGCGGGCATTGATACAGTCCAAACAGTTTTATTAGATTCACAATTAAACAATTTGCCGTCTTGTTCTCCAGCGGCCAAGCTGTGGCTAATTTAGTAAAACGGTCGATTGAAGTGAGATATTTTTGCTTGTTGTAGTGAAACACATCAACTTCGATTGTATGATGGGGCCTATCTGGAGTAGGCGTCAACTGTAATTGTGTCTTATATGGCGATCTGTCGTACTTGACTCGTTCACATATTGTACATTCACTTATCACTTCTGTTACTGTTTTAATCATATTCAGCCAATAATATTGACGACTAAGGTGTTGAACGGTTTCTTTGACCCCGCGATGATTGGTTCTACCCGTATGATACTGTTTGGTGATATCACTTTGCCTTGCTTTATCTTCCACAGTCTCTACCTTTTTAGAACATATGGATAATTTGATCTCTTTATTCCATTCTTCATTCATGTAATGATCCTTAATTTTTGTCAAAAATAATTGTTTCTCGGAATAAACATAGTAGATCTTTCCTCTGTTCGTTATCTGTCTAATAATATTCATGAAATCACGATCTGTAGTTTCGGATGGGATGATTACTGTCGTCGTTCTAATTGGGCCATACCTATGATGTTTGGTTTCAATTACTCCATCTGGTTTTTCAAGTAGAATTATTTGGTTTCTTTTATTATTGATTATATCATCCAATATCCCCATTTCATTTGGCTCTTGTCGTGCATTTCCATCAAGTAATTCGACATCATTAACTGGGTTATCTCTCAAATATTCGTCGATAATGTTTCCTTCTTCGGAGTCAACTGATAAGGGGTTGATATTCCTAGATAGACAGTCTGCAACCACGTTATCAGTTCCCTTGATATGTTTTATTTTAAAATGGTATACTGCCAATTTTTCCTTCCACTTCGTGATTCTAGCGGAGGTTTCTTTCAGTTTGTCTACCCAAAGTAGCGGCATATGATCTGTTTGTAGTTCAAATTCATTTCCATATAAGTAAGGACGGAAGTTTTCTACACACCATACGATTCCCAATAATTCTCTTTCTATGGTGCTGTATCGTCGTTCGGCTGGAGTTAATTTTCTACTTGCAAATGCAACAGGTCGGTCTCCTTGTGCTAAAACACCTCCAATAGCTTCCGAGCTGGCGTCAGTTGTCAAAAGAAACGGTTTATGCAAATCTGGAAAATTTAGTATTGGAACTGTACAGATCGCTTCTTTACACTTTGCTACAGCTTTAACTACGTCACTTGAAATATTAAATGTTATTCCTTTTCTAAGTAGCTTAGTGAGAGGTTCGGTCATGTGAGCAAAATTATTTATAAACTTCCTGTAATAGCCTAGCATTCCTAAAAATGTTCTCACTTCTTTCACATTTTTTGGTACAGGTATTTCTCTGCTTGCACTCACTTTCCTGTCATCTGGTCTCACACCACTGCTCGATATAATATGTCCCATGAATCTCACTTCTGGCTGACAAAATGTAGATTTTTCTCGCGAAACTTTTAGTCCGAATTCTCTAACCCTTTCAAATAATAATTTCAGATGTTTTTCGTGTTCACTGATATTCTTACTAAAAACAATAATATCGTCCATATAAACTTGCATCGCGTCTTCATCTAATCCTTCTAGAAATTCATCCATGAGCCGCTGGAAAGTTGCAGGGGCATTCTTCAATCCGAACGGCATACGTGTGAATTCGTAGTGTCCTCTTTCGTAGCTGAATGCAGTTTTCTCCATATCTCGTGGATTCATCTTTATCTGGTGATAACCAGCTTTCAAATCAAATGTGCTGTACACTGTAGCTCCAGTCATTCTGTCTAACATATCCTCTAATCTGGGTAGCGGATATCTCTCTAATGTTGTCCTTTTGTTTAGTTCGCGGTAGTCCACTACAACTCTGAATTTCGGCTCTTTTCCAGGTTCACTTTTTTTGGGAACTACCCACAATGGACTGCAGAACGGTGACACCGAATTTTGTATTATTCCTTGACTCTTCATTTCATCAATGTGTTCTCTTATAATTTTCTTCATTGCGTGAGGATACCTCCGTGGTTTAACATACACAGGTACTAGAGAATTTAACTCTATGGAATGTTGTACTCTTCCCGTTGTGGTCAAAGGTTGGCCCTCTTTATAGAATGTGTCTTTGAACTCTTGCATTACACGTCTCGCAATATCTTCACCTTCTTCCCGTATCACACATCCTATTAGAAAATGATCTTTTTCGGCCAATAACTGCTCTGTTTTGTAATTTTTCTTTCCCAATTTAATTTCCCAACGTCCATTGTTATATGAGGGTGAACTCTGTAGATCTCTCATCAGATCACAGCCAATTATTACATCATATTTACCGTTCTCAAAATTAGCAACATGTACTAGGATAGATTTCTTAATTCCTGTCAGTTTGAATAAATTTAACACAATCTCACCACTTAGAGCCTGGTCTCCTGTCAAAGTTTTCATCTTACATGCACAGTTTCTTATCACTAGATCACTATCAATTCTATATGCTGCTTTTATGGACACTAACGTGCTATCCGATCCCGTGTCTATCAAACACTGCACGCCCCAGTCTCTAACAAAAAATATAGGCAGTTCTCCTTTCCCGCATTTATAATGTTTTTTCTCACTGCCTATATGCGGAGAACACGATTTTCAATCCTGTTTTTCGTCACTCTTCGATCTCACATGAGCTCTCTTGGTTTTTCCTATCTCCGGCCACTCTTTCTTGAATTGTTTATCTCGCCGATCCAAGTTGCTGTTTCCTGTATCTGACGAGTAAGATGTCCACTCTCCATCTGACTCACATTCAGAGTTCTTAATTCTCTTATGTCTCCTCATCGCATTTATTTCCATTGGTTCTCCGAATTTGGCTGATTTCCTGCGATATATGTAAGGGCATTCACGAGCAAAGTGTCCTTCTTCTTTACATTCACAGCATTCACGATTTGCTTTGCCAGGTTTCCTGTCTCGATCCCTCGGTGTTCTCCTCTCTTGAACAGCTGCTTTTTCATTTCTTCTCCATTGAGAATTTTGTTGTGGCTGCCTACGTGGTTGATTGAATTGAGGGCTCCTCATAGGTGATCTGCGACGCTTCTTCTCCACAGTTTTCCATTCAGAGTATCTTGGGCGATTATCTTCCCTTTCAGCCTCCTCATTTTTGACTAGGTTGACAGCTTCCTCAAGGCACTTCGGTTTGGCAATCTTCACTGCAGTTCTTACTCGTTCTGGTAGCGCTTGAAGCAATATTTCAGAAGCTAATTCATCATAAATCTTATTCCGCCACTTACTTTCATCCTGGTCCACACTTGAATCCAATACTCGCGTTTTCAATGATTTCACTTCATAAGCGAAACGTTTTGCAAATTCGGAAATCGATTCACCATTTTCGCGACGTATTTCCAATACTCTTAGTGCACTTGTAGTTACTGATTTCCGAGCGCCTGCGAAATGTTCTTTGAGAGCTTGACGCACGTCCACCCAAGTTGAACTGAAAGATGCTCCTATATCTATCAATACAGAAACATTAATTCTTGATAGGAAATATGCGTGAATATTAGCATTGGTTATTTCGTCCATACTATTCGCGACGATCTGAGCATAGACCGCATTCATCCGTTCTAGAAACAATTCTAGTTCTTTTATTTCTCCATTGAACAGTTTAACCGAGTCTATCATACTCATAAGATATTGAGCACGTGCTGTTTTCACTTGTTCCATTTTCATTGAAAGCTCAACGTCGGAGGTTTTTGATGTAGAAGCAATATTTGCGTTAACACCTCCTTGTGTATTCATTTTTTTGACTATCACAATTGTGAATCACTAATTTTATGGTATAATTCACTGTCGCGTAATCCACTGTGTAAGAAAAAAAAACGTACACAACTTTCCCGGGTTTCGGCACCAGTTAAATAAGTGAGAAATAAAGTGGTTTTTTGATAAAAAAGAACGAAGTTTCTATCTCGAGAGTTGACATTAGAATGTCTTCACTCGTTTATTTTGAAAAACAAAAACAAACTCTTATCAGGTGATAGTGAAGACGTAAACAGATAAGGAGAGTGTAGCTCGCCTAACTTATATAATTTACTATGGTATATATATATACTTATAAATTGAAGCAGGATACACACGACTGGGATAGATTAAAAACACTTAAAAAAACTTACATTTAATCGAAAATTTTCGGGAGCTGGGCCCCCTTTGTCAATCAAACAGTCCTGTAGTTCCCGAAATTTTTGTTTAAATGTAAGTTTCTAAGTGTTTTTAATCTATCCGTGTCGTGTGTATCCTGTTTCAATTTATATTATAAAACTTAAAGTGTTTTCCGTTATGTGCTTTATATATACTAGAAATGGATGAAACTTACATTAGAAATGGGGGGAAATTTTTGGAGACTGAGTCTCCTTTGTCAACGGAGCACAGACTGCAGTATATATATATTATATAATATTATATATTATATAAAAACTAGTCTGGAAGCTGTAGTGTGAGTAGTTTTTGAGAAAAAAGTTGAAATATGCAAAAAATTCAAGTAGAAAAACACAGACTTCTACGTTTGATGCCCAATAACTTTCTTTAATGACCAGTAAACAAATAATTTTTCGCAATAAAAATTGTAGAGAATTTAATTCTGAAAAGAATGATATAAGCTGTGTAAACTAAATTTGAATAAAAGTTGGATAAAATGTATTCTTATGTAGTACATTACACCACAAAAATTTGCTGTTTTATGAGAACTAATAACTCATAAGTTGTAGCTGATTGCAAATAAAATATTCGATTTTTTATGAAAAGTTTTTTTATATGAAAGTAGCATATATAAATGACATTGATATGATAAACCATATGTTTTCGTTGTCATTGATTCATTCATAAATATCAAATGTTGTTGATCCGTTACTAGTGGAAAGTCATGTTCAATTTTATTTGATTAAAGCTCTACAAATGAAGAGTTTACTTATTTCAATTTAATCAAATAAAATGCCGACAAAGAAAAAGACAAAAACGATTGAAAACCGTAACTACGAAGAAGATAAGATGGAATCACATATTGACAAGTTTCTCAAGCCAAAGGAATTATCTATCGACCCAGATTCGCCTACGGCAGAGAGAGAGTGGAAACATTGGAAAAAGACGTTCGAAAATTTCTTAGAAGGAACGACAACCAATGACAAAATGAAAATATTGGTAAACTTCTTATCACCTGCTTTATACGAAATTGTGGAAAGCTATACTTCATATGAAGAAACTATATCCATGTTGGAAGATATGTTCGTTAAACCAAAGAACGAAATTTATGCACGATACTGCCTTGCTAATGCAAAACAACAAATAGGTGAGTCCATTGATCACTACTATTCTGAACTAAAAAGATTAAGCTTATCATGTAACTTCACTAGAGTGTCAGCCGAAGAAAACAAAAACGAGCATATTAGAGATGCTCTTGTTTCAGGGTTATGTTCTATTGAAATTAAAGAGAAACTTTTTCAACAAGGAGATTTGAGTCTACAAGAAACCGTTTCCCAAGCACGTGTTCTTGAATCCGCAAAAACATATGCCGACTCCTTTAAAAGTACTTGTTATACAAACTCTGTTGAAGAAAATAAAAACATAAGCTTGAGTGAATCTTTCTCAGATGTTAATGCTGTAACCCAAAATCGACAGACAATTGTAGAGAAATCCGTTCAATGCCAACGTTGCGGATATAAAAAACACTCAAATTCTCAAGAATGTCCTGCAATAGGAAAGACTTGTCATAAATGTTCCCGAATTGGACACTTTTCCCATGTGTGTAAAAGTAAAACGCTCAAAGAAAAACTAACTACGTCAACTATTACTGCAGCTGGTATAGCCAGTAATCTTTCTAAAGCTACAATTATTGTTTCGGTGAATGGAATAAATACACCAGCTCTTATTGATACCGGAAGTGTTGCCAGTTTTATTGATGAAAAATTTGCAAAAACAAATAAATTTAAAACTGCATCAGATTCTTGTTTTATAAGATTTGCATCTGTTCAACATAACACCGCTACAAAAGCATGTGTTTATAGCAATATTGTGTACAAAGGAAATGAATACAACAATATTAAACTCTTGGTATTAAAAGAATGCTGTTGCAATGTGATACTTGGTCACGATTTTTTGATGAATCACTCTACAATAAGTTTAGCATTCAATGGTAATAAACAGCCTCTTGTAATAGATAATAATTCTACAACCACACCACCCTTGAAAGATTGCCTCTTGGTGGAGGCCATGATAAAACCATGTTCCCTTTTCAATGACTTGACTCCCGATTGCCACCCAATAACTACCCGATCCAGAAGACACCCACAAGATGACTATGAATTCATGAAGAATGAGGTCAATCGCCTCCTTACAGAAGGAATAATTGAGGAAAGCCAGTCCAGTTGGCGTGCCCAGCCTTTCATTGTAACCAATGGACAGAAGAAACGAATGGTCATAGACTATTCACAGACTATTAATAAATTCACAAATTTAGACGCATACCCTCTCCCATTGATCGAAGATCTTGTAAACACAATTGCCAAGTACAACTTTTTTAGTACTGTAGATTTCAAGTCAGCTTACCATCAAATACCGATTCTTGAGAATGAACGACATTACACTGCCTTTGAAGTAGGCCGAAAACTTTATCAGTTCAAACGAATACCATTCGGAGTAACCAATGGAGTAGCTGCCTTCCAACGTACAATAAACGGACTTATAGAAAGAGAGAATTTGAACGACTGCTTTGCCTATTTGGATGATGATGTCATTTGCGGTTCAGATCAAGAAGAACATGACAGAAATCTTAAGAAATTTCAACAAGTAATTGAATTGTATGGCTTGACTATAAATGAAGAAAAATGTAAATTTTCAAAAAAATCATTGAAGTTCCTTGGGTATGAGATAAAACATGGAGAAATTAAACCTGACCCAGAACGCCTTGCACCACTCATGAACTTTCCACCCCCAAGAAATGCTAAAGAAATGAAACGACTCATGGGATTACTGGCTCATTACTCCCGATGGATTAAAAACTTTTCTCAAAAGATTCACCCCCTTGTCCACATACAGAAATTCCCTCTATCTCAAGATCAGATGGAAACTTTGGAATTGTTGAAAAATGAAATTGCTTCCGCGGTACTGCTCTTTGTTGATGAAAATGTACCATTCATAATTGAGACAGATGCATCAGATTTTGCAATTGGTGCAACATTAACACAAAATTCTCGACCAGTAGCCTTTTTCTCACGAACTTTGTCCCAAAGTGAAACCAGGCATTCAGCTGTTGAGAAAGAAGCCTATGCCATTGTGGAGTCTATAAGAAAATGGAGACACTATTTACTACGAAAACAATTCACTTTGATCACTGACCAAAAATCAGTCACATTCATGTTTGGCACTCAACACAATAGAAAAATAAAAAATGAAAAGATACAAAGGTGGCGCCTAGAATTATCTGAATACAAATTCAACATAGTCTACAGACCTGGAAAAGAAAATGCACCAGCTGATGCACTCTCTCGTATATGTATTACAGCTGGTTGTTCAACATTGAACTCAGCTTTGGCAAAATACCATGATGAACTTTGTCACCCTGGTGTAACTCGTTTCTACCACTGGCTCAGAATGAAAAATCTCCCCTATACTGTAGATGATGTAAGGAAAATTTGCTCCAATTGTGCAATTTGCTCTGAAATAAAACCACAGTATATGAAGACAAAAGGAAATCTCATAAAGGCAACAAAACCTTTTGAACGAATTAATATGGACTTCAAAGGACCCGTACAATCAAAAACAAGAAATAAATACCTACTGGTGATGGTTGATGAGTACTCAAGATTCCCTTTTGTATTTCCTTGTCCAGACATGACTGCGAGAACAGTCATAAATTGCCTGGTCTCATTAATATCAATGTTTGGCCTTCCAAGCTATATTCACACAGACAGAGGAACATCCTTCATGTCAACTGAGTTGAAGAGCTTTCTTGGCTCAAAAGGGATAGCTACTAGTAGATCAACGCCTTACAATCCGAGAGGGAATGGTCAAGTAGAGCGATATAATGGAATTATATGGAAAGCAATAACACTAGCTCTAAGATCACGAGGACTTGATTCAAATCGATGGGAGGAAGTGTTGCCTGATGCACTTCACTCTATTCGATCTCTTTTGTGTACTACAACAAATTGCACCCCTCATGAACGAATGTTCCTACACATGAGATCCTCAACAAATGGACAGTCACTACCATCTTGGCTAATGAGCCCAGGACCAGTTTGGCTGAAGAAAATGAACCGAAATTCAAAGCAAGATTCATCAGTAGAAGAAGTTGAATTGATTGAGGCAAACCCAGAGTATGCTCACATTCGTCGCCCTGATGGACAAGAGTCCACTGTGTCGCTCCGTCATCTTGCCCCTAAGATAACACGAAAATCTAGCCGGGTAGAATGATATGATAAACCATATGTTTTCGTTGTCATTGATTCATTCATAAATATCAAATGTTGTTGATCTGTTACTAGTAGAAAGTCATGTTCAATTTTATTTGATTAAAGCTCTACAAATGAAGAGTTTACTTATTTCAGACATTAAACTTATACCAAAAGACTAGTAGATTATGCCATTAAGCCTGGGAGGAAGCTCGAACAGAAGTAGATGATCTCCTATGATTCCTGCCCAAATGTTTACTGAAAACTGATGTTGTGGAAGATTGGGATTGATGGCATGAGGATTCTCAGCTGCCCAAATATGTTAGTTGTGGACGTTAACGATAGCTGTTCTTGTAAAGTGTCCCTCGTCGGTAAATAAAACGGTTGTTAAAAAGTTTGGGTAAACAAGTTTCACTAAAAACCATCGGCAAATACCAGCACGGGGAATACAGTCTCGTGGCAATAGAGTATGAACTTTCTGGAGGTGATATGGATGTAATTGTTGCTCTTTTAGTATCCTCCAAATAATAGATTGATTGACATTAAACTGCACTGACAATTCTCTTGTGTTCTTCTCGGGATGTTCATAAATTTCATTAAGAACTTGTTCTTCTAACTCAACAGTCTTATTAGATCGGGGTCTGCATGCATAAATGTGCTCTTTGGATATCAAAGAATCTGTCCCAGACAGACGTGGCAAAAAACCTTGAACTTGGACATACTCAGTTAGGAAAGTTCTCTTGATACAAACGTCTTGCTTCAGTACTATTACAGTAGTGTCCCATTCCACCATACATTAAATGCATGTCAGCTAATTCGGAGTATGAATAATGTCTAAAATTACCTGCCATTTTTTAAAAAGTTAACACTTAACACAAAAGCAAAGTGGAATGGTTACAAATAACTGGTTAATAGGTTAAACAAGAAACACAGCGCGGCTACAGTAGGCCTAACTTACAGTTTGTTTTGTTGTTCAACAGTGAGCTAAAATATTTCTGAAAATAATTTTCAGCTGATAATTTCTTTTAAATATTTTTTTATTCAAAACAAAATAAATCAGCTGTTTTGGAACAGCTGTTCTTAAAATCAATGTTCTATCTGCAATCAGCTACAACCTATGAGCTAATAGTTCTCTCCTCATAAAACAGCAAATTTTGTAGTATAATGTACTACATAAGAATACATTTTATCCAACTTTTATTTAAATTTAGTTTACACAGCTCACATCATTTTTTTCAGAATTATATTCTCTAAAATTTTTATTGCGAAAAATTATTTGTTTACTGGTCATTAAAGAAAGTTATTGGGCATCAAACGTAGAAGTCTGTGTTTTTCTACTTAGATTTTTTGCATATTCCAACTTTTTTCTCAAAAACTACTCACACTACAGATTCCAGACTAGTTTTATTCAATTTTTCAGATATTTTTCCATATGAATCCAGCATAAGTTTTTCAAAAACTAGTCCCCAAACAATTCAGCATCGGTGTATTTCACCAGAGGAACTGAATTCCGGGCGAAATCTTTCACCCTGTATAGCTCGCTAATGAAGCGTTTATGGATATAATGTTTATAGGAACTTTTTTCTTATTTTTAACTCTACTATCACGTATTAAATTATTTTACCATAATTATGAAACACCCTATATATATATATATATAGCAATATATATATATATATATAGATATATATATATATATATATAGCAATATATATATATATAATATATATATATATATATATATATATATTATATATATATATATATATATATATATATATATATTAACAGGATACACACGACATGGATAGATTGAAAAAACTTGAAAACTTACATTTAAACGAGAATTTTCGGGAGCTGGGCCCCCTTTGTCAATCAACCAGGAAGTGAAGTGGTACAGATTTGAACGAACTTTCTAACGGTCGTGACCACAGAGACGCGGTAGAGATGTTGTGTAGACCATAGAGCACAAACGAACGGAGGCGCACTGATTGAGGAGGATATATATATATATATATATAATATATATATATATATATATATATATATATATATATATGTGTGTGTATAGAAATTGCTCGCTTAATATAATAGGATAGAGCATTAAAATATATTTAATGTGATGAATAATTTTCTATTTTCCTGCGACTGTTGCAGTGTGAAATCTTGAGTTCTGCAAAACTACTTCAGGACTGGTTAGAAGATAAACATATCAAAATTCCTCATCCCTACTGAGGGTGTGCGTGCAAAAGGAGAAACTTTGCTTTTCATTTGTTTGCAAGAAAATTATACTTGGTCATTATTTCATAATAATTTGCAGTGCCACCTGACATGTGCCTTCTTGGATGTGTGTTTCTGATCGTGGAATATGATCGAAGTGGCTATGATGTTTCAACTTGGCAACGAGTTATCTTAGAGAACGGAGGCGAGTATGAGTCCGCCTACTCTCTACGTGTTACTCATATTCTTTGTCAAACACAGAAGCATCCTTTAGTACAGCAGGTTAGTAGTTGACTTTTTTATATGAATAATATTTGATTTCAAAATAGTTTCTTCTGGTATAGTGACCATAACACAAACAGAGAACAATGTACTACAGTATTTGATTGACAATAGTGTTATTATCCTTTTCTATCATTCGACAAAGCAGATAGCGCTATCTCTTTCTAGCTTTGCAATTTTGTCAGTTTGCCAAAAATAATTTACTTTTACTTTTGACAGTGACTGTACAGATATAAACAATTATCAGGTCATCCGCCATGTTTTTTTTTTCATTCTAATATAAAATTTGAGTGGACAGGTCATATAATTGATTTTAAATTTTCTTTTTGAATAAATGATATAATGTTTAGATATTATCTTATGAGAAACACTAATTTTACCTGAAATGACATTTTATAAGTTGATAACTTTGACCATCCTAGACTTTGTCCATCCTCACAAACATTTTTTTACAAACCGGTAAAGGTTATGGTACCAGTATACATAATGAAAGGTTACTTCAGAACTATTTCCATTAAAATTATTATGATTTCTACTTTGCTATTTCAACATTATAATGAAATTTCAAAATGATATTTCAAATTGGTGTTCAAATTAATGCTGCTATACACCCTACTTGATTTTATTATTACAGGGACTCCGTGATGGTAAACGGTGCATAACAGCTGATTGGCTGAGTGATATTACACTCAAGCAACAGGTGCTGCCGCCTTGGTTGGCTTTACACTTTCCTACACCTTTCAGGTAATTACTGCGGGGAACAACAAATAATCGTATTATCTCAGTCCCGGCCATCCAGACTAATATATTATTGCTTGCCTATAGTCTTTCTTATTTTATAGTACTGGAAATTAGGAAATGAATTTTGTCTATGTCGATTTGATATGCAAAACATGTTCCTCAATCCACCTACATTATTGTTGAAGATATTCAATACAAAGATTTTTTGAGATTTGTCAACTTTTTTTTCATTATGCGACAACGTACCGTTAAGTCAAGGTTTTTGATATTTTGAGAATCAAAATAAAAGAAATGTAAAGGATGATACTTACTTACTTACTTGATCGAAGCCTCTTCTACCTTGCGGTGTAGAGTTTACGAGAGATTTCCATCTATCACGATCCTGCGCCAAACGGCCAATCACTCTCCAATCACCTCCCCTAGACTCCAGATTTCTCCGGAGGTCATAACACAATCTTTTTCTCGGTCTTCCAGCTCGCCTTCTTCCCTCTGCCTTACATTCCCATATCTGTTTTGGTAGCCTCTCCTCGCCCATCCTTATTACGTTGCCCAGCCATCTAAGCTGCCCTTCCTCTATCCTCTGAGTGATTGGATTAGAGTTGACCACCGCTCTTATAGCCTGATTTCTCAGTCGGTCTCTTCTTGTCTTCCCAATCACTCTACGTAGGAAGCGCATTTCTTGGGCCTGCAGCTTACTTTTACTTCTCTCTGTCAAAGTCCACGTTTCAGAAGAGTACAACAAAGTAGGAACATATGTGGACCAGAAGACTGCCATTTTCGCTTTCTGGCTGACATCTTTCATATTAAGGAACCCTCTTGATAGCGCATAGTAGAGTCTACCACCAGAAGAAGTTCTAGAATTTATTTCTTCCTCCATTCTGCCCTCTTGATGTATGGTAGCTCCAAGATATTTAAAGTTGGTGACCTGTTCAATTCTTCTATTTTTCAACTTAATCTCTATCTCTCTGTGATTGGTTGCCACAGCCATCACTTCAGTTTTTTCTATGCTTATCTCCATCTTCTTCTTCTCCAGTTCCTCATTCCAGATGTTTATGTTATGCTGAAGATCCTCTTCCTTTGCAGCCAACAGGACAAGGTCATCTGCGTAAGCCAGCTTTGAGACTTTCACTCTCTGTAGTCGCCAGTGACCCATTGTCAATCTTTTTTCTCTATCCTTGCAGGCCTTCATCACTCCATCCATCAGTATAACAAAAAGATACGGTGATAGAATATCTCCTTGCCTTACTCCTGCTCTTGTTTCAAATTGCTCAGAGCAGCAGTTACCGACTCTCACATAGTTCCTACAGCTTCTGTAGTAGCTCTGGATGGCCTTCAACAAGTTATCATTCACTCTTCTATCTCGTAATTCCTTCCATAAAGCATTCCAGGGTACTCTGTCAAATGCTTTGATGAGGTCTATAAAACACAAGTACACGTTTTTTTCCATACTCTACACTTTTTTCTAGGACTTGTCTCAGGATAAAAATGGCATCTTGAGTACTTCTACCATGTCTGAAGCCAAATTGCTCCTCCTCAAGGTCTGGTTCAATAAAACATTTCAGCCTCTCATGCAGTATTCTTGAGTAGAGCTTGCCCGGTACGCTCAGAAGGGATATTCCCCTGTAGTTGCTGCATTCTCTATTGTCCCCTTTTTTGTAAATGGGAATCATTACAGATACTTTCCTGTCTTTGGGGATTCTCTTATATCTCCAGGCTAATCTTATCACTCTCAAGAGCCACTTTCTACCTATTGGTCCCATATATTTGATCATTTCTGGTGTGATGCCATCATGTGCAGGTGATCTTCCAAGTTTCATCTTTCTCACAGCCAGATCAAGTTCTTCTTCTTTTATATCATTCTCTATGAGCAAGATGTCAGGATGCTCCAACTCTGTCAGGTCTTCCTGTTTGTCTTCCCTCTCATCTCCGTTCTCCGTCAGTAGATCAGAGAAGTACTCCTTCCACCTTGACATTACCTCTCGCTCCTGTGTGAGAAGATTTCCTGCTTGATCTTTTACAAATTTTAAAGGACATGGTTCATCTTACCTCAGGCCCTTCAAAATTCTATAGAACAGCTTCTGGTTCTCTCTGTAATTATCCTCGATGCACACTTCAAATTCATTCCAGTACTGCTGTTTCGCTGCCTTAACTATTTCTTTCACTCTTGCTCTTTGCTCTTTGTAATGATCATAGCCCTCTGCGCTCCGTGTTTGAAGGTAATGCTGCCACATCTCTTTCTTCCTCTTCACCTCTGCTCTGACATCCGTCGTCCACCAGCTTGTCTTCTCACCTTTCCCTCCAACTCTACTCTTCCCACACGCCTCCTCCGCGGCATTGATGAGGGTGTCTCGCAGAGTTGTCCAGCAGTCTTCCAGCTCTACCTGACCATTCACTTTTTGCCTTCCTCTTAATTTGCATTCTACTAACTCTCTTTGACATGCTACTCTCTGAGCTCATATGTTTTAATCTTGTATTTCACTTTCGGCCTTTCTTTCCTTTTTCTTTTCGAAATATTCTTCTCGAGTATAGCCAGCTTCATTACCAGAAGATGATGATCTGTGTCTAAAGTGGGTCCCCGTAGTATCCCTGTCCCTGTTTGAAATCACTTTGCAACAATAATGTAATCTATAATCGATTTTTCATTTCTTGAGCATCTGACCCTGGTGAAGCGATGTATGTCTTTGTGAGGAAATTTTGCATATGCAAAAATTATTATTTATACACAGATCGATCAATCTTTCCTCATTATTATTAATTGTGCTTTCACCAAGCTTTCCTATCACTTGCTCTGTTCCTTCCAGTGAGTTTCCTACACGGCCATTCAGATCCCCACACAGTATTACTTTACTATTTGCTTCATCAATAGCCACCTGCAGCTTATCAAAGAAATGATCCTTTACTTGAGCTAATTGATCGTCACACGGAGCATATGCAATTATCAATGAAAAGGACTCGCAATTCTCTTCTATATCCACTCTCATGATACGCTCATTAACAAATTTCCAGTCCTTAATATTTTCCTTCTTATCCCTATAAATCATTAATGCTACTCCAGCTGCTGCTCGCTCTGCAATACCTGTCCCGCTGAAGAAGAGCAAATAATCATTATTCAACATGATACAGCCAGTTCCTTTCTTCTTTGTCTCTGTAATTGCTAGATAATCAACCCTGGTTTGCCTTATCTCTTCCGTCAATTCAATTTCCTTTCCCCTTAACCCCCCCACATTCCATGTACCAATATTCAAAGTTTGTAAGGATCGCCTGTTTTTAGTCCGTAAAGTCCTGTCCGTTTTCTCTCGATTTGTTTGTCTTTTAGTAAGTGTAATTTCATATGCACGGGGAACTGGCCCATGGCATCCAATCCAGGTGGAGGGAACGCCTCCCATTGACTCCTGGCCACCTTGAAAGTGAAGAATTTAGGATAGCTAGGAAATAATGAAAGATAAGCCCCATGCCCTTGAATGCTCAAGGGGGTTGGGGTTTGAAATGAAGAAGAGTTTGACCAGATGGTCAGATAGACAGACTGAAAAGAGAATGGCTCACAGCTAAGTCAATAGAAAATAGCCGTTCTAGTATTCAACAGTTCCAAAGCATGAATAAGAGAAGAAGGGTGAGGGGAGAGGGGATTTGGAAATTAATTCGATTTAGCTCTCCAAATCTAGGTCTCCATCCTGATTTGGATATCCAGGCGCACCGCGTGGAGGCTCTTCCAGCTTCATTAAAATGATGTTAAGGATGTTTTGTTGGAGAAAACTTCGAAGCTGGAACGAATTGATTGCGCCCGTAAAGGATGATACAAAACAAAAAGGAAATAAAAGCGTGATAACAAATCACATACATTACATATTATATGATCCCGTAGTCATATGGCGGTATTATACAGGACGTTTCAGAAGTAGTGTCAAACATTTTAGGGTATTGTTCCTGGATGATAGGAGACTACAAAAATGTCGTATTTGAAGTTTCCAAAACTCAGCGGTTATCCTTATAGCTGCCATTTTGTTTTATCACTTATACATTTTTAACCCAAAAACGAAATGTTGTATTGATCTGAAATTTAGCATTAATATTTATGCTATGAAGACTCAACTTTGAAAAATAAAATAAAAAATTTTCGATGTACATGTTCAAAATGGCGGTCATTTAAAATTTTGGATGGCAAATTTTACGAAAACCGTTCACTTTACAGAAAATTTACAAGGGACAAAAAAGTTGGAAAATTTTATCAAGATTTCATGGATACCTCATTAATCAAGATTGGTCAGAGAATAACAGAGAAATTAATTATTTTTGTACAACATTCATTATTATGAACAGACAAGATCATCTGAAAAACATTGTAAAATCAGCTGGATGGCCATATGGCGCCATACCGAGTTTCAAAGCTTCATCTTGAATACAATTGGAATTATTCCAATTGTATTCAAGATTAAACTTTGAAACTTTTAATTATTAAAAATGTAATATTGATGTTTAGGTTCTTCATTGTATAGGTTCTTCATTGGGTTGCATCAATGCTCTCGAGGTGTATCATCCTCTCAGTAATTTTTCTATAATGATCAAACTCATTATCATTCAATAATTAACTATTCAAGGATTCAGTATTCAAGAATTACTTTATCCTTCTCAAACCACAAAAACTTTATTCTAAATAAAGAACAGAATCCTCTCCATACACAGGCTTAAGCCTTCGTGGACGAGATGCATGTTAATTTTTCTTTTCTTTTCACTTTAGTATCATTAAGGATTATTATGTCTTTATTGTACAATTCTTATTATGATCATGTGCGATAGATTACAACCTACAAGTGTACAAGTTGATCCATTTGAAATTGTACTAACTGTGAAGTATATTCAATTGTGAATTTATTTCATGCAATAAATGAATTTGAATTTAGATTGTGAAAAGTGGTCATGCATGCAATACGTAATTAATTAATTTCTCTGTTATTCTTCGACCAATCTTGATAAATGAGGTATCCATGAAATCTTGATAAAATTTGCTAACTTTTTTGTATCTTGTAAATTTTCTGTAAAGTGAACGGTTTTCGTGAATTTTACAATCAAAAACTTGAAAGGGCCATTTTTAAAATTTACATCGAAATTTTTTATTTTATTTTTTAAAGTTGATTCTTTATATTCATGCCAAATTTCAGATCAATACAAAATTTCGTTTTTGAGATAAAAGTTCCTAAGTGAAAAAAACAAAATGGCAGCAGCTGCCTTATAGCTGCTATAAGGATAACCGCTGAGTTTTGGACACTTCAAATACGACATTTGTAGTCTCCTATCATCCAGGAACAATACCCTAAAATGTTCGACACAACTTCTGAAACATCCTGTATAAATACAAATTCTTTCAGAATTTGAATCAGAGTCACTTATTAAAAGAATATTGTATTTGCTGAAGCATTTGTAAGCCTAGGTTCTTAGTTGTGGTTCGCATATTCAAAAAATATACTAATTTTCGGTTGTAATTCACAGTGATGAGAAGCCTTGTCGTAATTTGATCATCAGTTACACAGGATTTGAAGGAGAGGAAAGAATCAGAGTTAAGAAGATGATTGAAGTAACCGGTGCTAAAGTTACTTCCTACTATACATCGCATAATCATATTCTTATATGCCGCAGGTAAGTACTCTTATCCCTAGCTACTATCGTTGTATAATTAAATAAAATAATAAATAAATAAATGTTTATTTCCAAAAAAAATAAAACTACAACATCAATTACACAAAATATTAGATAAATTACAATATTACATACAATAGTTAGTTCCAAAAAAATATTATAATGTGTCCTCTACTTGTAATTACTTTCCAATTAATTGTATAATTACTTGTTTTACTTTCCAACGTCCATTAGACGTTTACTTTTCAAATTCAAATTTACAGACTTGATTTTTTATACATACAGCAATACGTTGCTATTTGTGGCATTCCTTATGATAATGAAAATGAATTAAGACTTTAGAAAATGAGTTCTTTGAATATACCCAGAACAGAAAATCACTCGCATACAAAGCAAGCTTTGCATTTGTAAATGTTATATCTCGTTCAAAACAATGGAACTTTGAATACTTTTGATTGTAGGCCTGATGGTGAAAAGTACAAAAAGGCACGTGAGTGGGGAAAGTCGGTCGTTAATGTGCAGTGGTTGAATGAGATTCTCTTCGGTCACTACTCATGTCTACAACAAGCTGACTCCCACAAATATCAACAGTTTAATTTGGGAAATCCATTCAGAATTGACTACGCACTTGTGCCTCATCTCATGGGTTTGTACTTCATTTTATTTATTTTTAACATATATAAGTATTTACCACTTTTTTTAAAATCTACACTGCGGATATCTGAAAACTCAAATCGATAGAATCCACATATGCTGATGACATCGCTGAACTCATTCTTACTAATGACTGCATTGATAAATCTAAGCAAGAAACAGACCAGAAACTTTTTCTGTTGAATGGTGTCAAGAAAATATGTTCAAACTTCAAAGTGTGAAATCTATTGGTCAAAGCTCTGACCAAAATCTTGCACAATAATAAGAAATCCTTTTTCGAGGTATTTCCTAATAAGATGTTATGAAGAACCTATCTGCTTTATTAATATTTAAAAGGGACTGGTTGTCCTTGCAGGGATTGAGATTGATATGAGTGCCGTGCTATCGGCTTGAGGCTAGTTTTTGCCAATAGACAGTTAGTTATAAGCTGTAAAATCACTTTTTGGCTCGGAACCCTCCTAGAACTAGAACTGTAGTCCACTTATCTCTTCCATTACATACACTCAAGCCCAGATTTATGTGGGCATCCTCAGCCAAATCAATATTTGATTGATTGATTGATGTTTTCTTGGAATTTACGAATTAAATAAACACACCTCTGCTTTCTCGTTCTTATCAATGTTTTTGTTATAGGAGCCTGGAAAATTCCGATCAACGTAATGCAAGAATCATACGATCGAGTGAAATCTAGTCCTCCCCTCAACAATCGAAGGAAACGCATCAAATTTTCGAATACGTCATCCACTGCCGATGCGGAGAATCAAGAGAATAAGGAAGTGAATGTGACCAATGCCAACGTTAGTGATGTGAAAGATGATCAGATGGATGTGGTCCAACCATGCATCATGTTCTCGGGAGTTGAAGACGTGGGGGTCGAGCAAAAGGTTCCTGAACCAATAAGTCCATTAAGTCCCTAATTTACTTTATAGAAACTTTACTTACTTGTACTAAACAACTTACTTCAACTACTTCACTTTACTTACTTCTACTATACTTTAATCTTTACATTTATTTGTAAAGCCTACATACAGGTTTGGCAACAACAGACTTTTACAGTTCAAAGTGATATAATGTACTATTGTACATTTCCTATACCCTTTACGTCCATACACTTTGTTTGAAACACTTTATTTTTTATATTCGTTTGTTGCAACAAAATATCTAAACAATATTAATTCATTTACTTATTCATCCATTTAAGGTGCAGGATTATATTCCCAAATTTTATTATTTTATTTTATACTCTTGTTGCAACAAAACATTCGAATAATGTTGATTTAAATTTGCATTCAAGGAGGTTTGTTTCTGCGAGTAACTTATGCTTTCTACACTGATTTACTTCATTGCCATGATTGTTACATATTTCTTTTCAAATGCCCAAAATCCAATTTTTATTGGACTCTACATTTCACTCAAGTTATCTTAGAGTTGTTCACTTTTGCTCTCTATATTCATTGTATTCGTTGAGTTTATATTCTCCGAGAAAGTATTTATTTACATTTATTTCTCTGCTTGTGAAAAATTCACTCAACAGCAGTTTATTTGCTGAAAATACATTTTCCCTTTTGTAAAAGGAATAAATATAAAAATAATCTTGAATCTTATAATAGATTATTGCAATCATAACAACCCAACAATCCCAACAATGTAATTATGTGTCGTGATCCACTGCGCCGCCAGTTATTTGATATAATAATACACTGACAGCGTACATTACTTTTATGGGATAATGCAACAGGCATAAGCTCAAAACTGCTTTATTCCAAAATCTGAAGCTACCAATGGATAAGAGTTTATTTCAGTCAACTGATCACTCCACTGATGATCACGTTTTCCAAAACTTGAAACCAACAATTTTTAAATTATCTCCTTTTCATGTATAATTTGTTTGGGGAACAAATTTATGAGACTTATGAATTGATGACCTCAGGTCTGGTGTCAGAGCTTTCAGGTCGCAACTGGTCAATTTCAGGGCCTCTGACATGACCTTACAATTGCTTTTTAGGCAGCCGGGACCGTCAGCTTAACGTTTCCATCCGAAGCACGGGAGGGGCTCGAGAAAAATATATTTAGACTTGAAAATCTTGGAATCCACATAACATAATATTCGCAAAGCATTCCAATTATCTTTATTAATCATATTTTGGAAAACAATCAAAAATTTCAATTAGAACCTATTTCCCTGAAACTAAAAATCCACAAATTTCTTTAAATCAATTTCATTTTAATTTAATTGAATTAATTGAATTAGGCATCGTATTTTAAAATCGTATAAATATATCCAAAACAATCACCTTACTTTATTGTATAATATATATATTATTTCAGAACTAAGACCCTCCTCCCAAAGTGTTTTTTTTTATCAGAACTTGATCGTATAATATCATATTCAATTCTTGATTACTCATAATTATAACTTCATATAAATGAAGAGCAACAACTGTAGATAGATATGAGAAGAACTCTCTAATAGATGGAGAAGAAACTGCATAATGTATAAAGAATGTGCAACCGTGTATCCAGTGGTTTGCAATTAGGTTAAAAACAAAACCAGTTACGTCATAATTGGTGCCACATTTGGTTTGATAGCCGATGTTGCAGTTACGAACCAAGACGATTCTAATTTTTGTAAAACCTGCACCGTGGGCGGAGGGTGCCAAACTGCACTATGTTTTTTCGGAGTATCGTTTTCAAACAGCACATGCCTCAAGGTGGAAACAAGTGAATTCATTTCTCAACTGTCAAGATCTTATATACCGTATACATCTGAAGAAAACGCCAAACAGTTGTCTGAAGTATGAAATCAGTCCTAAAAAATCGTAAGTATGTGCAAAATTTGTATTGAACATTCTAATTGATGATTATTTATGAAAATTAAGATGGATTTCCAAATATCAGAGTTCATTGCCGGGTCAGTGAATATAAAATATTTATTCCATGACTTGGGCTATTCATACTCGATCGGTTAGGCTGATTGGTAATAGTCTCATTAGAACTAAATGGAAGAATATTTTAGATTTACCCTGATACTGAAATGTGGTTATCCAGATTTATGGTGAAAAATATGTAGTTGAGTATTTTAGCTGTTCGAATGCTAGAAGAATAATTTTGAATTATCGATCACAGGAGTAAAGACTGGACAAATGCTATTATAACGTTTATATCAAATAAATACAAGCAGTCAATTTTATAATTTTTAACACCAGGCTTATTTTTGAAACAATATATAAAACTAAAAATACCATTACTTTCTGAAGTGATAATTCCAATTTTATTCATCTAGCTGCTGGTTTTAAGAAGGGTTGTTGCATGTTGCATGTTCTCAGTGTTTTTATATATCATTTGAATGCTATTAATCATTGCAGAAAGTACTCCAACTTGGTGGAGCAGTCGCTACAAGCTGCAGAGAAGCTACACATTTGTTGGTTCCAAAGCTGACAAGAACATTTAAACTATTATGTTGCCTGTCCACTTGCAAATATATATTGAAACTGGATTGGCTGAGAGACAGTCACAAACACAATACATTTATTGGTAATTCTATTATGGCATTTCGTCCTCTTGCCATTGCTTTGAAGCATGACAAATCCTGTTTGTAGGTAGAGGATGATTCTAAACATTTAACTCTCACTCCATTATTGTTATTGGTTCACATTTATCTCCTCTTATTATGATTTCTTGGTGTGGTATCTTGCTTATTTTTATCATGGTTTTGTATCCACCCTGAAGCCTGTGTCACAATAGTCTACTCTCAATAGTTCTCAATAGTTGGTGCTTGGTCACTGCTACTAAAACATGTTGTTAGCAACTACTAATCTGTGATACCAATTTTTTCTGCCTTCTTTAATTACTTGAAGTGAAAATAGTCTGGTGTCCTTGCAAAAGCGCACTTTTTGCCGTAAGTGATATTTTATATTGTTAGTTCATATTGTTTGTCTATTGCATTCTACTAGAGTAGAGATAGCATGTTGTGGCATTCGGGAGAAAGCTATGATTGATTGTGTAATTATAATAAACAAAGAGGGAGGTATGGCTGGTTAATTTGATTGTAGGTACTATTCAATTTCATTAATAGGAGTGGACTTGAGCAGGTGCGGCTGAACTGATTAAGCAGTTTTAAGAAACTATAAAAAGTGACATGAAGAAAAGTTTTTTCATTTTCTAAATCGATTAATCTGCACATCTTGTATTGATTAGGTATTAAAAATAATGTCCTAAAGATGGCGGCCATAAACATCAATACATTTTTGGAGATGATCTCTGCTCTGAAGTTTTAGCAGCTCTTGCTCACATGTCTCGCGGTATAACATTAACTTCGTCTAAAGTTCGTTGTTTTACGGTATTTAATAAATGATTCGAAGGTTTTCTTCATCACAGTAGGTGAAGTTTTTCCTATTCACTATCCATTGAGATGAAAATGTGCCTCGTCACTACTAAAGGAAACTGCATTTGGAAGGAACTGGACAAGCATTCATTCACACAATTTTTTTAGATGCCGTAGGCTGCTGGGAGTAATTCTTGAGCATTCATCAGTTTAAAAGGATGAAACTTTAAATCAAAATGCAAAATCCTTCTCAAACTGCGAGCTGAAATCTCCAACGCAATAGAATATCAACGATCAGAAGGTTCCGGTGATCATTGCTCTCCCTTTGCAATTTTCTGGCGTTCTAATGACTCTGCGACGACCATGATCATGATTGTAGTACCAGTGTACTACCAGTTCCCTCCTATTACCGAACCCAGGAATCTTAACCACGTTCCTATCCACGATGAGCACCGGTCCAAAACCTATTGCCTACTCAAATGTCGTTGAATAATAACAAAAATTGGGCCCGGCAAATTTTCAAATCTTTCACGGCTGATGTGACAAACAAAGCAAACTGCCTAATCAATCTTCCGCACCTTGTAGTTACTGGAAAATGATGTTGAAGTAATGTGAAACTATAGCATATATAACTATATTATATTGCAACAATAATTTGCAATACTACAAAAACGAAATATTTATAGAAATTATTGATGAAATATTGGTTGATATTAATCACTGAATTTTTCAATAGCCTGTTCTATTGGAATAAAATGATAATTTTGGAAGCTGAGATATCCATCAGTAAGCCTCTGCTTTCTTTCTCTATCGCATCATATTTATTCATTCATAAACGCAAATGAATTTCAATTCAAATTTTGTTTATTTCAAATACAAGCAATCTTCCTGAGGTACATTTAAAAATAACTGCTTGTAACCTGAACTACTTGTTACATTTTAAACCATCTGATTAATTTAAGTTCATAAATAAACACTATTGTGTGCTGTCGATGCACGTATTTTGGTAAATAAATTTGTATTTGAATGTGGATAAATGTATCAACTGCAAATTTTTACATAATAGCTTCAAGTATCACCTGAATTGATTGATTAGAACCTCAGGCCTACCATTGGATGTATGAGTTTGCAAGATTTTCTATCTTTACAGATGCCTCTACGATTTAAAACGTTATTATTAGATTGATGCATAACTTATTGCATGTGAGTATGCATTGCAGTAGAGGTGTACATCTTATATGCAGTAATAACATTATGCTTACTATGTAGCCTACTTTTTCCATGGCAGATGATTTTTAAAGTTTCTATCACGCAATATTTTCTATTCAATGATTCAAATAATTTCTGGAAAATGTTTTCAGACTGTATGGTCTCAAAGTAGAACACTTGGCCAATTTTATTATTTTTGTCTATTGACTTTCATAGGCGGCTTGTCGATTTGATCATTTTCAAGATTTGCTCATGATATTACACGTACATCGATTATAGCTCAGATTAAACATTACATTTAGTATCATTTGAGCAGGGGTTATACTTGTCATGGAGCTTTCCGATCCGACTCATTCCCGATTTTTCTGTGGTTTTGGTGTTTGGACAGTTCATATTATGACATATAGTTGAGGTTAGCCGCATGTCCTTTGTCGTACAGTCGTCCGCCTTTACGATCAGAACGCTACATGACAGGTGTGTCCCCGGCTTAACTCAAGACTTTTTGTGCAATTTGTTCCCAGACCGATAAATTGTTATTTGTGGGTAATATAATATTGTTAGATTATACATATTATTGTTATAAATTGGGGAATTTCAAAAAATATTCTGAGAAATTGAATTTTATACAACGATGTCCAGGACAAAGCAAAACATTATGTACATGGTCAGTCAGTGTAAAAGTTAATTTCATCAAGTTATTAATTAATTAAATGATTTTCCTATACTGTTTCAACCAATATTGGAAGTCATAACCTTCATCTGTCAAGCTATTTTCTTACTCTATCTAGAATCAGTTTTCATTACTATTCTTTCCTAATCAAATCACTCCGTTTCATTGGTGAGCATCGTATATTGGAAGTACATGGATGAATTGAATGAGATTTCTTTAATGAGTCCTGGTACAGCACACAGATCAAGCTTGTGTGTTGGCAAGTTGATAGGGCGATTTTTCCCTTGAGATTTAAATCTTAAATTGATTGGCAAAACATTACTACATATTCATTCCATAAATTAAATTTTTCCTTGCAAAAATTCTAATACTTGCCGATTATTTCTAGATGAAAAGCAGTACATTATAAGCGATGATGAATTCGAGAAGATTTGGGATTGCAATATTGAGAAAGTTCTAAGCTATAATAACAGAACGGAACTCTTCAAAGGCAAAACTTTCTTCTTTACTCCTGGTGTGATTCCTTCGAGATCCTTTCTTCGAGAAATAACTGAGTACGCAGGAGGAACAGTTCAAAAACAGCGCAAATCTTTGAAAGCCATTCAAGATTTTGAACCAAACACCTATTTCATCATTGGACATTCTAACGATCTCCACCTTATCATAGATGTTCTACGCGCTAACATCGGTGAGTTATTTTGAATATACATTATTCAAGTTTAAACTGAAACATAAATAACGGTGTACAAACATGATACATCAAGGGAAGAATAGACCCCTCGTTTTCTGTAGAAACTTATAGTTATCTATTACTCTTCTTGTTGCTTCCCCTTCATTAGCACCATCTTTAGTCCTTAATTATTTAAAATGTATGAAGGCAGTCTGAACAGTGTCTCACCTAACAGTGAACGTGATAACTCTTGTGAACAAGAGCTGGTGTATCATTTTTATATTCTTATAGTTATATGTGATGATGGTTGGAATTCACTAGAATTCCAGAATCTAAATAGTTTCACTAGAATCAACTGTTGAGGAGGGCCGTTAACAAAAACCAAAAACTTTTTCATTATTAAAACAAACATGCAAATATTTTCTTCTTGTTTAGCTTTACAACATAGTACGGGCCACAGTCTCACTCAATCTCCTCCTCCAAGCATCTCTGTTCAATGCAGCACTTCTCCACCCCTGCACTCCAACCTTTGCCGCATCCTGGTCAACCACATCCATACATCTTGTCCTGGGTCACCCCCTCTTCCTCCCACTATATATTTTTCCATTCATCGCCATCTTGGGTGGGTATGTGTCATCTGCTGGTATCAGGTGTCCTGCCATCTTAGTCTGCAAATATGCTTAATTTAAAACTGATCAAGATAGAACTCTTTTCTCAGGATCCAATTTGAATAATAAAAAAAGAGTAGGATTGGATGGGGTCTCATGTACTAGCCTAGCTAAAGTTAGTGGTGCTGGCCAATAAATGTTCTCCTGCTTGGCTGAACAGATATTTCGCTATGAAATATAATTTGAGGATAATATTTCTCATACAATTCATTAATTCACTTATTTATTCATAAATTTATTGATATGTTATTTTTTCTAGGTGTGTATAATGCAGATTTCATAATGACATCAATAATGAAACAAAAGATTGATTTGGAATCCTCGATTATGAAATTCCACCTCAGCAAGAAGTAGCAGAATTATTCCAATTAAGCTTTAGTAACTGGAATTTTCACCCAAATCACTATATTTTCCCACATTGTTGTAATATTATTAGAGTAATATCACTGTTTCAGTTTATTGGAAATATTAATGCAATTAATATGCAGTTGTTTATCAGAGTATTTTTATTCAATCTAGCCTATTCGAATCGTAATGTGATTCGTAATTCATTTAAATTTGTCTTATGTATTTTGGCGAAATAAATATTCTAAAAAATAAAATAAAATAGAAAATTCATTTCAAACTAATATTATTTTTTATTCTATACATTTAACTATGATAGGTTTAGATTGAATATCTAAAAATTTAGATATTGTAATATGAATTTTGATCAAACAATCTTGATGTTGTACTTTTTAAACATTTTGCCCAGGTATGCTAGGTTTGGTTAGGCTTTAAGATTGCATAAGAATGTAATAATGTACATCGTTCTTTGTATATTATTGAATAAGAAAAATTATTTTAATTTGCGGTGCAACTGTTGTTGTGGTGCAACTAATGGCAACATCTCATGGTTTCTGGCATTGCTTCCGTTGGATAACATCATTTAACGGTGGTTAAATTCAATAGACGTAACATGTAAGTCCAACTGTTCTCTAATATATTGATTTTTTACTGTGTAACCGACCATAATGAGTCTTTGATGTTGTTGTTTACTGTTGATAAGTTGAATCTGATGCCAAATATTATACATAATACAAAATTTCACTATGGAAAATACCGGATAAAAATAAATTAATCATTATTGCTCGATTGCTTGTCTATTGATAAAACTACTACAAACCATATGCAGAGTGAGTCTGTATGGGAACCCTTCAATAACTTGGAGACAGTTATAGATATAATAATACTGTAATTTTTTAGGATAAGTTATTGGTCGAATACTCTACCTTTTGACGTACAACTGAATTTCAACCCCCATAAGGGGGTGACTTAGGGGTTGTAACTCAAATATTTCAAATGTAGAACACCCATTGTGTGGTAAAGAATTTTAAGGCCTATTCAAAACAAGAAATATGACATCAATAAAAATGTTCTATGATTTATCCAAAGTATTTAAGTTTCATTACTTTACCAAAAATTTCTTTAAAAAACTAAAACTTCAATCAGCCGCCATCTCGGATAAAAGTATCATAGAACATTTTTATCGATGCCATCTTTCTTGTTTTGAAAAGGCCTTAAAAATGATTTACCACGCAGTTGGTGTTTTACATTTAAAATATTCGAGTTACAACCCCTCACTACTTTAAAAACTTAAACTTCAATCAGCTACCATTTCGGATACAAGTATCATAGAACATTTTTATTGATGCCATCTTACTTGTTTTAAAAAGTCCTTTAGAATGATGTACCTCCACACAATGGGTGTGGACGCTATTTTCCAACCGATAATCATGAAAATGTTACCAAATTGTTCATAAAAATTTGGACATCCGGCGCCTTACCTCCAAATTTTGATATTACTTAACAAAATTTTTCTATTAAACATCAAACTTTGCCAAATTTTGTCCAAGTTCATCGGCTTTTTAAGTCATTTTATAGTTGGAAAATTGGATTTTTGAGGTAAGGCACCGGAAGTCCAAATCTTTATGAACAATATGGTACCATTTCCATGAATATCGGTTGAAAAATAGCATCCGAAACACGCAAGAACGAAGTGCCTGCAAAGTACTTTTCCTACAGTTACGTTGAAAAGTGGCCATTGCTGCACTGATTACAGAACGCAAAGAATCACTTTTCCGCTCTAGTGCGGGAAAAATTTTTCTGCACTCCAGATTTGCAACATGGCAACGCAAAATACTTAGTAGGTTATATGGAGCAACAGTGCAGCAAAATCAAAATTAAGTTGGTAACAGTGACTGCTGCTGTGGCTGCTATAGTGAGCAGAGGTGCAACGAAGCACAACGCGCTAATTATTAGTATTAGATATTATAACCAAGGACAACGAGGACTTTAGGATTTTAGGATTAAGGTTTTTATCAATAATAAAATTACACAGAAAAACATTTGATGGATTTCAGGCAATTTCACCTATAATTACCCACTTTTCATATTCAATGGTAACTGTAGGAAAAACTTAATGTGAAATACGTGCGCAAAGTTCCTCTGCTGCACTCAAGAAACCATTCCGCCCTCGCCTACGGCTCGGGCGTAAACGTTTCTTTCGGTGCAGCAAACTGTCACTTTGCGCACTAGTTGCACAAATAACTATTGCATGGAGAGAGCTTCAAATGAGTACTAGCCTTTCTAGTCCGGGCGCAAATGTCATGAATAAGGCACTCCGTGGTCATTATTGAGTAACAGCAGTGGAAGATTTCTCAATTTTTTCGTTATAGGTCTATCTTATCGATGACTATTTCAGGTATAACTTTAAGCAAAATTGTTGGAGCCGTTTTCGAGAAAATCGCGAAAAACCCTGTTTTTGACAACATTTTAGCCGCCATCTTAAATCGCATTTGATCGAAATTGTTCGCGGCGGATCCTTATATTGTAAGGACCTTACGTTCTAAATTTCAAGTCATTCCATTAATTGGGAGATGAGATATCGTGTACACAGACGCACATACACTCATACACACGCACACACACACACACACACACACACACATATATATATATATATATATATATATATATATATATATATATATATATATATATATATAATATATATATATATAGACCAATACCCAAAAAAAAAACACTTTTTTGAACTCGGGGGACCTTGAAACGTATAGAAATTTAGAAATTGGGGTACCTTAATTTTTTTCGGAAAGTAATACTTTCCTTACCTATGATAATAGGGCAAGGAAAGTAAAAATAGTTTAATCAGATATTTTGTGTTACTGTTCCCCAATATTTATATTTATCAAATATTTGTTTAAATGTCAATAAATTGTAACTTAAACAGCTGATAACCTTCAGGTAAATTTTTAGTCTGCTTATAAAAATATATCTGCAACTGGAAACATAAAACAGTCTATGAAACAAAAATAATTTTAAAATGTACAATTACACTTGGGACTCCTAATACATAATTATTTAGAGTTTCCTGAGACTCTGTGGTGCGAATGGCGCGATTGCATTACAGCAGAGACACAATAGTAAAGTTGGGCGATCCCTCAAGGAAGGGGTGGAACCCGGGATTAACAATTAGACGGGATACTTGAGAGGGGGGCGGTTGCCGATCTCGCCCAGGGCGGCAAAGTCCCTAGGGCGGTGCCTGGATTCCTCCACAATCAAGTTCAAGAGACAAGATTTAAGAAATATATGAAAAGATTTTTCCAAGAATTTCTATAACATTGGCTTTCAAGCAAAGAATAATATACTGTAATACAGTAACCAGTCTAACCACTCTTCACTATCAAAACTACTTCCCAAATAGTTTCCAGCATTAGCATTTTATATCTATGATGAAAATCTCAAAAATAATATTCTTCATAATGAAAAACAGATGTCAGCAAACGTTTTTCCAACTTTTACAATGTAATCTATATATAAAAGCAAAATGGCACTCACTCACTCCCTGACTGACTGACTGACCCACTCGCCGAACTAAAAATCTCTTCTAAAAAATTCATCAATGAATAAAACTAAAAGCGAGTCAGAGATAAATGCAATGACCTCATTATACTTTTATGATTGCTCAGTTCAATTGGATTTTGAAAAATATAAATAGGTACCATTTATGAATTCCAATTGTTATTGTTCGAGAATGGATCAATAAATCAACTGAACTATAAAAATGATCCTACATATAATTATAAGACTTTTCTTCAACTTCTACAGAGTTACTTGATAGCTTTATAATTATTACATTGAATCACTAGTACACTTTTATTTTTTACCGTTTTCGGCTAATCAAGTGTCAAAATGAATTATTAGTATTAGAAAGTAAACCTTGATTACCGCGTTCACGGACACTTATGTACGTATATTTTCATTGTGTACGTATAGTTATTAAGATAGTATTCAATGTTATATCATAAATTTTCTTTAACAAAATAGCATGCCTTGTCTCTCGTTTAGATTCTGAGTGCACCAGGCGGCTCGGCTTGCTTCTTATGTATTTATAAGAGATAAGAGTAATGAGCGATTTTATGGCGCCAATTGATGCGTCTCCAATTGAATGCACGGAGTATGCAGATATTAATCAGTTCTTTAAACTATTCTACACTTAGTTTTTCTGAAAACAGAGACTATGCCGGTTTCTCAGTGATTCATCAAAACATTAGAAGTTATAGAAGAAATATAGATGAGTTTACAATTATTCTACAGAGCCTCAAACATCGTTTTAGTTGCATAATATTGACTGAGGCATGGCTAAATGACGAGAGTGACCTCTTGGAAATCCCGGGGTATACGCTCCTCAGGTCTTACAATAGCCTCAACCAGTGCGATGGTGTGGTCGTATACATCGACTGTGATCTCTCAGTAACTTGCAGAGAGTTTCAGCTGGGCGGTCTGGCCACCTGTCTATCGATAAACTTTGACTGGGAGGGAACACCCTGTGAAGTCCTTGCGGTGTATCGAAGTCCCAACTTCAGCTTACCTCTTTTCTTGAATGCTCTAGATAATTATCTCAAAGAGTCAAGGAATGGGGTAATGCATATACTTGCTGGAGATCTAAACTGCAATATCATTAACGTTGTCCCAGGTTCCATAGAGGAAAAATTCATTGACGTGATGAATGAAGCAGGACTAACAGCATGCATAGACAAGGTGACAAGGCCGGCCAGCAACACTTGCATAGACCATTTTTTTGTTAAATTGCCACTATCATTTAACGCCTCAGCTGCTATTCTCCAAACTGCTGTGTCCGACCATTATGCCATATGTTTGAGTATTCTATCAAATAAGGATGTAAAAACCACAAATAAAGATGAGTATTTCTCAAAGGTAGATTGGACAGGAATTCAAAATGCTCTCTCATTACAGAATTGGGACTCCATCTGTGATGAATCTGATGTGAGTGTTGCAACACTCCTTTTTATAGAAACTCTTCAGAATACAATAAAATTGAATACGAGAAGAATTCTTGTAAATGCAAGAAATAATAAGTTGAAACCTTGGATTAGCATAGGCTTAATCCAATCAATAAGGCATAGGGACAAATTAAAAAAGAGATTGAACAAACAACCTTTCAATGCTAACCTGAAAAATGAATTTTTACAATACCGAAATATATTACACTCCCTGATCAAACAAGCTAAATTCAATTATTATAAAAACAAATTAGACGTAGTCTCAAACAATCCTAAGAAGTTTTGGTCAACTGTAAATGAAGTTTCTGGTAGACCTAATAAAAAGCTAGCATTTCCGGTCGATGTTTTCGCGCAGGATGGGCGGACTCAACAGAATGCTACCGATGTTAGCATCAATTTCAATAAGTTTTTCGCCTCAGTGGGGAAGAGCTTGGCCGACTCGCTAACTCCTATGGGTGAGCAAGAAATAAATGATTCCGATCATGCTGTCGAGTCCCTATTTGAATTCCAGCCTGTTACTCAAGATGAGCTTAAGAACATAATTGATAGCATGAGAGGTAATAGCGCCCCAGGCCACGATAGTATACCTGCTAGGGTAATCAAAGAAAACGTTCACATCCTCCTACACCCTATTCAACATTTAGTAAACTTGAGCTTCCAGGCGAGTGAATTTCCAGACATTCTGAAAATTTCAAAAGTAATTCCAATTTATAAATCAGGCACAAAAAATAATTACACCAATTATCGTCCCATTTCACTATTGTCTATAATTTCAAAAATCCTTGAACGATGTGTAAAGATACAATTAATGCAGTACTTAAACAGATATAACCTTCTATCCACCTCACAATACGGTTTTCGGAAATCAAAAAATTCTTCTGATGCATTATTTGATTTATTTAAATGTATTGCAGATAATATAAAAACAAAGAACAAAGTAATTATTACCTATCTTGATCTAGCAAAAGCATTTGATTCAGTCGACAGGGAGAAGCTCTTGACAAAACTGGAGATGATGGGTATCAAACAACCAGCTTTACAGTGGTTTAGGAGCTACCTGAAAGACAGAGTCCAATATGTTCAGATCAATGATAGTTTGAGTGGCCTGGAGCAAGTTGATTACGGGGTTGTTCAGGGGAGTACTCTTGGGCCTATTCTCTTTCTGATATATGTTAATAATCTACCACTGCTGAGCATCAAAAGTAAATTTTTTTTATTTGCTGATGATACGGCTGTGGTCTCAACTGGTAAATTATGGGATGACGAATACAGGAACGCTACAGCTGACTTGTCTAGAATTAAAGCCTGGTTCGACCACAACTCTTTGACTGTCAATATCAGCAAGACCAAGTACATGCCTATAGTAACCCGTAATCAGCAAGATCCAGGACACAAAGACCTGAAACTCCACTCATGTGGGGACTCTACTTCAATTTCCTGCAACTGTGAAAACTTAGAAAGAGTTAATCAATATAAGTACCTTGGGATAACAATTGATAACACCTTAAGTTGGAGTCCGCACATCCAGTTGGTGAAGCAGCGACTTAGAAGGCTACTGTATGCTTTTTCCCAGTTAAGTCAAGTTTTGACTAAGAAGCAGTGTAAGACAGTCTATTACGCATACGTCCAGTCTATTATTCAGTATGGCATACTGGTTTGGGGAGACCTTCCTCCTACCCTCCTTGAACCGCTTGCGGTGTCGTAGAGACAAATTATCAAAACTGTTTTAAATAAGGAATGCCGATATCCAACAGCACAACTTTTTACAGAATTTACAGTTTTAAACGTAAGGCAATTGTACATTAAATCTTTATTGATCTACCTAAAAACTAATAAACTTAAAATTTTATCAGATATTTTACATACCTATCCTACTCGGTATAGAGCTAACTTCGGTTTTGCGACGCCGCAGGTGGTTCATGGAGTGGAGCTGAGGACACCTTTTTATTTGGCTCAAATGGTCTATCGTAATTTGCCCGCTGAGATAAGAACTGATATGGATGAATGCAGTGTGGCTGCATTCAAGCGTAAGGTGGAGGGGTGGCTATACCGCCTGGGCTGGGAGTCGTCAGAAAGCCTGCTTCAGTCTGTTTATTGGCACTAAGATCATCTCTATTAATTTGATAGCTTTTCTTATACATACAAAGATTTTTTTTCATTTTTGAGAGCTTATAAATTTTCATAACTTACCTTTCTTCTCTTTATATTTACCACATACTTTATTTAATCGTTCATAGATTTACACATCTTCATTACTATATTCTTTTCTAGTCACTGTGGAATCGGCTGGTTTCTGTTCCTCGGTAACTTTTTATATGAGAAGCTACCATTATTTTTTACAATAAGTATATACAAAATATATTCCACTCATGCAATCTCAAGAATTTATTCATATTCCAATTCTCGAATCTGTATAATATATATGTCACTCTTTTCAATCTTTTTCTGTTTATGAAATTTCGTCAATGTACAATGTAATAGGTAATATTTAATTTCATAATTATAATACAAACTATCTTATACTTACCTTCTTCTTGTTAATGTCGGACATTCTATTACCTATATAATATTATGAATAGACTATTGGCTACCCACTGTAACAGGAACCCACCCCCTACACTCAGACGAATAGTCTTGTAGGGGTATTCCAGTAAAACATGCTCTGTATTACAATGTAATCTGTTTTTTGTATGGAATAAAGAATATTTGAATTTGAATTTATGAACGAATGCTATAGCATTCATGTCCTATCATAAGCCAAGAGACTTGCAGATGGTCAAAGCTATATCTCAAAAACTATTGAATTGAAAATTCTAAAAAAAATCCACATATACAAAATAAGGAGAGTTCAATAAAGCTATAAAAAACCCAATAGCATGCTGTAGCATTCGTGTCCCACTAGAGCAAGCTTAGTCTCTAGAGAGTCAATAATCTCAATAAAATGCCATAGCATTCGTCACATTCTCTCCATCTCTTGTAAATAGAGTTGATGAAAACAATCAAATAAAATACAAATTCGATAAGAGAAATAAATTTATATTGGGAAAATGATAGAAGTATAATATTGAGAAAGAATTACTGATTATGACATGTCCATGAACGATTTCAGCTAGTAACAGCTGTACTTATTCAAACAAAACCCACTTCTGTTATTAGGAGGACAGAAATGGTCTGAGAGGATGCTAAGGCATTTCCAGCTGATTTAATAGCATAGTTTTATAGTGATAGAGAAAATAAAAACGAATGCCATAGCATGCCTGTCCCACAAAATGACTTTGAAAATAAATATGGAGTTGCTAGGTTAAGTGTTAAGGAGGACAGAAATTGCATTGAAATGAAAGTGTCCGTGAACGTGTTACCCTAGTAAACCTACATTACCTATGTAAACCTTAGTTTATTTCCTTATAGTTCATATTGACACTTTATAATGGCATGATCAGCCAAAGGCGGTAGTAACATCAAAGGAAGTAGAAGGGTACCTACTGGTGATTTTTTTTTTTTTTGTGGGAACAGTAGGATACTTTATTACTGGGTTTCTCCATGTTAGGCGATCCTCTCACTTTAAAAGGTTTATATTCACAATACTTGGGAGTCAAATAAAAATAACTTAGCCAACGAGAGTAAGTAATACCACACTCTCGTAAAAAAAGTATGAAGACTAATTTTGTAGAATCATTGGCACCTTTCTGGGAATATTCACAAACCAAAACTCTTGACTGTTCTTTTTCATAGAGGAATGCTACTAATAATAGACAATAGTGGAAGAATGTCTTTTCTTCTGCTGTCTCCCTAGTTCTGACATTCTGCTATTCATGGGTTGGTTAGGCTATATATATATATATATATATATATATATATATATATATATATATATATATATATATATATATTTAGGGAGTGCAATCAATATACCTGTATCGGACTATCCTTCAGTGGGGCCATCTCTCGCAAAAGTGGTGAACTTCGAGCAAAGAGCTTTGGAAAGGAAAGTACATTGTATTTTGTTAATACTTTGAATACTTCATTTCACTGGTATTTCCAATTAAGATATCAATTATTTCTATCACATTTTTGACTGTCAAAGAATTGATCTCTAATTCCTTTTTTGTTTGAAGGAGATTGTATGACCCAGCAACTCACAGTTTATAGAATAAAATGAGTCAATTTGGCTCTTTTTCTTATGGGAAACTGAAATTTTATTTCATAAATCTAGGAATAATCCATTGGTTGAGAAATTTGATTGTCTTATATACATCTATGTTTTATTCATTTATTCATTATAACTGTTAACTTTTTTTATACAAGCCTTCTTTAAGCAGATGGAAACATTATTCTAGAAATCCCCATGTATAAGCACCGCTCAGTTTCTTCTTCACCAAAGCCAAGTCTGACGCTCTCTTAAGTTAGCCTACCTGTATAGGTTAGACCTACTCATACTGGTACAAATAATATTAAAAAGTTATTTCAGATTTAATCCATTGAAATTACTTATTTTTAAATAGGATTACTTTTTTATATATTAATTCTAAAGGAAATTGGAATAGAATAGGTACCTACCAAATAACTCAATTTCTGTTGTTTTGAAATTCAGATTGGTGTATCACAGCTTTTTAAATTAGCAGCCATTTCAGGTTTGTATAAAAATAAAAATCTGAACTCAGTCATGAAAGCAAATTTTTGAATCAAATTATGAAAGAATATATTTTCAATTTGAAATAAAATTGATTATTTTATCAAGGAAATGATAATTATTATTAGATTAAATTTAATGGGATGAATTGAGTAACAGCTGTGTACAGTCAGTGGCAAAATGGAGAGACTTGGCAACGTTTTCTCCTACCTTTCTCCATTGCCATTATAACGTGGACCTCACTATAGTATTGTTGGTAGGTTCGGATCACTTTAATGATCCGGATCAATTGATCTCATTCACTGCCACGAGCCAATCAGAAGACCAGGATTGAAACTTCCCAAGGTCACGTGACGTGTCTAGTATTTGCGTCATGTAAAAAGCATTGGTTAGATAGGCGTTTGATTACAAGTTTCCATTCTGTACCTATTCTGTGGCTAGACTTCCCAGCGTTTCTATAACTGGTCTAAGACAGAATCAAGGAGCATCTTCAGGGATACACTGCTCCAATGACTCAATTGACTCGAGCTTGGCGACCCGCGTTTCATGGGAGCTTTTGACAGTTCAATACCCATTTGATTATGGTCTATTATTCACTGTTCCATAGCCACATTATTTATGGAATACTGCTGTGGGGACACTCTTCACACTGTGAGAGTATTCTTCTGCTGCAGAAGAAGGCAGTTCGGATATTGTGATCCAGTGGTCATCTGGACCACTGTAGGCCACTCTTCACCAGACTCGGGATTCTCACAGTTCTTAGCCAGTTTATCTTTGCTTCCCTGGTTGGTATTAGGAATACCAATCTGATAGTGAATTTGAGGGGGTTGCAGAGTGCCTACTCACTTTGAAATGCTCTCGACGTCAATGTTCCTCAAAGTAGGCTGAGTAAGGCTCAAAACTGTTATCCGAATATCGGTATTATAATGTTTAATATGCTACCTTCATCTGTGCGTCATTTGAGTGACAGTGACTTTAAGAGGAGACTCAAGTCCTGGCTGTGTGCCAGACCATAATACTCCTTGAGTGAATTTTTTCAGGAGTCTATAGTTGACATTTAGCGGCCATCACCGTGTTCAGCCATCTATGCCATTATGTTTCATTTTTTGATGTGACAGTGTTGTCAAAAACTTCTGTGTGAAATTGTATATTGACGTGATGACCTACCCAGCTCATCTGGCTGGTTAATGGTCCTACAAATGGAGATTGAAGACCAGAGCAGATGACGCAAAACTATGAGCATCTTCGAGCTCCAATGACTCGAGTGACTTGAGCTAGGCGACCCGCATTTCATGGGAGCTTTTGACAGTTCATCACCCGGTCGCCATCTTTGATTTTTCTCGCCCAGGTCAGGAATCGTGACCCAACCACAGAGAAGAAAGCAGAGGACGTATCTAATGTTGCGCTAAATGGGTGACCAGCAGTGTGGAGTGGGTGTGGAGGGGGGTAAAGTGGGTGACTAACAGTTCTCTTCTTGCTGCTTAATGAAACGTTTAATAAATGGAATTATGTGAATTCTAAAATTTGGTTAATTTGCGTGCACCCACCCAAAACACTACAATTGGCGACGACAGATAAATGGATAATGAAGAAAAATGGAACTGGAAAAACAACGGAACTTCAATGTGATTATTGTAAAACGAAAGTGAAATTCGAACTGAACACGGGTACAAGTAACGACCTAATTTAACAAGATGGCATCAGATGGACAGGCTTCTACTTCAATTGTTAGGGGAACAATTGGGACTATCAGTGAGTTTCGACTTCAAGACAATTGGGACCAGTGGTGTGATTGACTTGACCAATTTTTTGTAGCTAATGATGTAACTGAAACTAGAAAGGTAGCTATATTTCTTACGATGATAGGGTCGGAAGGTTATTCCTTGCTCTGCGACTTATGTACCCCGGACAAGCCAGCAACAAAACCCTTGAACACTCTTCAGAAGTTAATGTGTGACTACCTGCAACCTAAACCATTGACGATAACAGAACGCTATAAATTTAAGGAGAGAAAGCAGCTGTCTAACGAAAGTATTGCATCGTTTATCGCAAATTTGAGAAAACTATCCAAAAATTGTGATTTCGGTGATAAATTAGATGAACATCTAAGAGACCAGATTGTATGGGGATTGAAGGAAGAACATATCAAGAAGCGTTTACTAGGCGAAGCGGATCTAACCTTCCAGAGAGCAGTAGAGTTGGCCTTGGCCCTGGAGACGGCGACGCATGATGTGGGGGAGTTAAGCGGTAATTCGACTTCGCGGATGATGAACTACAACAAAAATGAAAGACGGCAACCCAGTTTCCAGATGAATTCCAGATTTCAGAAGACTAATCAAGGAGGAAATTTTAATCGGTCCAGCCAAGCAGAGAGTAAGAACATGGGACAAAATAAGGGAGTATGCTATTGCTGTGGTAAGTCCAATCACTACTCACCACAATGTAAGCATAAAAATAAGAAATGTGATAATTGCGGGAGAGTACTTGAAAGTAATGTGTAGATCGAAAACATCTCCGAAATTTTTCAAGCCTAGGCAAGTACCTGTTAGTTTGAAAGAGAAAATTGAAAACGAATTGTCAAGATTAGTTGATTGTAAAATTCTAGAACCAATTGAGAATAGCGAATGGGGGACTCCTATCTATTGTTCCAGTTTTGAAACCTGATGGTACCATAAGAATTTGCGGTGATTATAAGGTAACTATTAATCAGCATTTAAAAGTTGATAGATATCCTATTCCACGAATTGATGACTTATTTTTAGCACTTGAAGGAGGTGAAAAATATTCGAAAATTGATCTATCTCAAGCTTATCAGCAAGTTGAATTAGAAGATGATTCTAAAAATATTGTGACAATTTCTACCCATAAAGGTTTGTTTAGATATAATCGTTTACCTTATGGTGTTGCTTCTGCTCCAGGTTTATTTCAAAGAGAAATGGAAAAATTAATTCTAGGTATTGATGGAGTTGTATGCTTTCTTGATGATATTTTTGTAACAGGAATTAATGATAAAGAACATATCTCACGACTTGATAAGGTAATTTCTAGACTTAATGATGCAGGTCTGACTGTAAAACAAGAGAAATGTGCGTTTTTCCGAGATAGTGTTAGTTTTTTAGGCTATACTATTGATAAAAATGGTTTGCATCCTTCTGTGAGCAAAGTTGAAGCTATTAAAAATGCACCAGTACCGAGGTCAGTAACTCAGCTGAAATCATTCCTAGGTATGGTCAATTATTACTCGAAATTTATTCATAATATTTCTACTGTTCTTAATCCTTTGTACAAATTACTGAAGAATGATGTAAAGTGGGTTTGGGGAAAAGAACAAGAAAATTCGTTTAATAAAATCAAAGAGTTGATGTGCTCAACTAAAGTGTTAGTACATTTTAATCCAGATTTGGAAATCAAATTGACTTGTGACGCATCTCCTTATGGAATTGGTTGTATTCTATCTCATGTAATGCCGGACAGGCAGGAAAAGCCTTTAGGATACGCTTCACGAACGCTATCTAAATAAGCAGAGTCTGGCTATAGTCAAGTAGATAAATAAGCTCTAGCTATTATTTTTGGTATAAGAAAATTTCATCAATTTGTGTATTGTCGTAAATTTATTCTTGCTACTGATTGTAAACCTCTAACTTCTATTTTTGGTTGTAAGAAAGGTCTACCTTTAATGGCAGCTAGTAAATTACAGCGTTGGTGTTTATTTTTATCATGCTATGATTATGATATCCAATTCATTAATGGAAATAAAAATTGTGTAGCTGATGTATTGTCTAGACTACCTCTCAAGGTCAATGATGAAATCCATCAGGATGATTTTACATTTTTGAATCTAATAGAAGAAACAGTATCTCTATTCAATGAAATTGATGTCAGTAAGCAAACGCAAAAAGATCCTATTCTATGTAAAGTGTATAATTTGATTTTGAATGGATGGATTCAAATACCATCAGATGTTGATTTTTTGAAACTGTATATTTCTAGGAAAGATGAACTGTATATTGAGAAAAACTGTATTATGTGGGGACATCGAGTTGTTGTACCACACAATCTTAGAAATTATGTTTTACATGAGTTACATAGTAGTCATCTAGGTGTTGTAAGAATGAAATCTATGGCAAGGTCTTATGTGTGGTGGCCTAAGTTAGATCATGATATTGAAGAGATCAGTAAAAGTAGTAAATTATGTTTGAGTGTAAAAAGTAATCCTCCTAAGGCAGTTTTACATAATTGGGACTGGCCTAGTGGTCCAGGACACCGTATTCATACAGATTTTCTAGGTCCTTTTGCTAGTAAAATGTATTTAGTAATTACTGATGCTCATTCTAAGTGGCCTGAAATTGTTGAAATGAAAAATATTACTACTGAATTGACTATTCAAGCTTTTCGAGACTATTTTGCTAGATGGGGTATTTGTTATAAATTAGTAACAGATAACGGCCCTACTTTTACTTCAAGAGAATTTGACATTTTTATGAGAAATAATGGTATTGTACACATGAAAACGGCTCCTTATCACCCTGCAACCAACGGTGCAGCGGAAAATTCTGTAAAAACTTTTAAAAAGAGTATTGAAGTTTTGTTAAAATCAGGTTTACCTATCAAAGAATCTATTAGTAGATATCTCTTGTATTATAGGAATGCACCTCATTGTACAACTGGCAGGACACCTGCTGAATTGCATATTGGTAGAAAATTATGCATGCGTTTAGATAGAATTAGACCAAATAGTTCTATTGATGTTGATAAAAAACTAGAAAGTCAAAGACAGTTTTCAAGAGGAAAACGTAATGTAAAATTTTCAAAAGGGGAAAATGTTATGATTAAAGATTACAGATCGGGTGAATGGATTGAAGGTAGAATTTTGAATGAAATTAGTCCAGTTACTTATAGAGTTGAAACAGATATGGGATTTGTATGGAAAAGACATGTGGATCAACTTCTTCCATTGTTGGAAAATGATTTCAATTCCAAAATGATTGATGATAATTGGTCATGTTTATTTGTGCCTGAAGTGTCAAAGAAAAATGATAATATTTGTATGATTCCTAAGACAAGTATTACAGAGTCAATGAGATCTGTACCATCTGAAAATAATGTAGTACCAAATGCAGATACTAATGCTATTTCTAACAACGATGTTTCTATTGTAAATAATGATGTGGAGATTCCAAACTTGAGACGTTCTAACCGTACTGTGAAACCAAGAGTTGTCCTTGATTTGTAATTTCGAAATTTGAAATGTATCCTTGAAATGAAATTCTATTGATTATGTACTTACCGGATTTGACCTACCGAATGTGACTTAATTTTAAGAGGAGGAGAGTGTAATATATTAATAACAACAATTATTTCAATGTTGAATATTACTTTATTATTTTATACATTTACAATTTATTATTTCTCTATTAGTTATGTTGGCGGCAGTGCGACCAACAGTTGTGAATTGTTATGTTGTCTTGCCTGTGTGCTTGGTCTGTTCTCTTCTTGCTGCTTAATGAAACGTTCAATAAATGGAATTATGTGAATTCTAAAATGTTGGTTAATTTGCGTGCACCCACCCAAAACACTACAGGGTCCTTATAGTGTAAGGACCTTAAGTTCCAAATTTCAAGTCATTCTGTTGATTGGGAGATGAGATATCGTGTACACAGACGCACATACACTCATACACACACACACACACACACACACACACACACACACACACACACACACACACACACACACACACACACACACACACACACACACACACACACACACACACACACACATACAGACCAATACCCAAAAACCACTTAAAATCCAAAAAAGTGGTTTTTGGATATTGGTCTGTATGTGTGTGTGTGTGTGTGTGTGTGTGTGTGTGTGTGTGTGTGTGTGTATGAGTGTATGTGCGTCTGTGTACACGATATCTCATCTCCCAATTAACAGAATGACTTGAAATTTGGAACTTAAGGTCCTTACACTTGGAAATTTGGGTACCTCCATTTTTTTCGGAAAGCAATACTTTCCTTACCTATGGTAATAGGTCAAGGAAAGTAATGAAACGTATAGAAAACATGAGATTAGGGTACCTTACATTTTTTTGGAAAGTTATACTTTCCTTACCTATGGTAATAGGGCAAGGAAAGTAAAAATGATCCAATCTTTAAAATAATAATTTTGCAGTTACGGTATGGCATTTCAACTTACTAGAGCACTTGTACGGCTAAGCAGTATTAACACTGTAACTTAGGCTACATTAATTTCACCAAGGCTTCAAGTAAAGCATTTCAAACAGTTAATTTTATGGATGCAAAACAACTGTAATACATGTAAGAAGCTGGTTGCTCTACATTCACGCATCTTCTTTCTAATCATATGAACCATATGACTTGTTAATAATTTACTAATGTTGTTTATCAAACTAACAGCAGAGCTGATGAGAGAATCATTGAATGTTCATATTTGTACAGTTTAAGATTTATTGAGATTTATATTATAATTGACATTAAAATCGATTTTCTAAAGTAAATGAAAATCTTTCGTCAATTATTCATTTTAAGTAATATGTGCGAAGTAAGATCATTATAAATCGATTTTTTTGTTCAACATGCCGAAAAAAGGTAAGAGTGAATTTTCAATTGATATTGATAGGAAATTTGTTTTGGAAAAATTCAGCATTCTGGACAATACCAATAAAAAAAGAAGACAGAATGAAAACTGCATTTGTGACCCACGAAGGCCATTATCAATGGTTACGGATACCATTTGGTTTGAAGACCGCGCCTGCAATTTTACAAAGAATATTGGGTAACACTTTACAAAAAAATAAGTTGACTGATTTTTGTACTTGCTACATTGATGATATTTTAATATTTTCAAAGACATTTGAGGAACACTTGAAACATATAAACCTCGCGTACTTGATGCGGTTTATAAAGAAGGGTTCAAGCTGAAATTGGAAAAATGTAACTTTGCAAGGAGTTCAATTAAATATTTGGGACACATAATTGAAAATAACTCAGTCCGTCCACTCACTGACAATCTCAAAGCAATTGAAAAGAGACAAACAACCGAAATCCAAGAAGAATGTACGCCAGTTTTTGGGGAAAATAAATTTCTATTATAAATACATAGAGAATGCAGTGAAAGTTCTAGAACCTTTACACAATCTACTGAGGAAGGACATACCTTTTATCTGGTCAGAGACATGTGATAAAGCTTTCCAAAACGTGAAGAAATACTTATGTTCTAGTCCCGTATTACAAATTTATGATTATGAAAAACCAGTATTCATTTTCACCGATGCCAGTGGAGAGGGATTTGGAGCTGTACTGAAAGAACCAAAAGAAAATAATGAGCTTCATCCAGTAGCATATTTTTAAAAAAAACTGAGCCCTGCTCAAAAGAAGAAAAAAGCTATTTATCTGGAATGTATGGCTATAAAAGAGACAATTATGTATTGGCAATATTGGTTGATAGGACGGAAGTTTACAGTGATCACAGACCACAAACCATTGGAGAATCTCAGAGTGAAAGCACGAACCAATGAAGAATTGGGAGATCTTGTATACTACCTATCGCAATATGATTTCACATTGATATATAGCCCAGGAAAAGGAAATGTTGAAGCAGATACTTTATCAAGAAATCCAGTTTTAGAGCACTTTGAAGGAAATGAAGACATTTTAACAGTTGTGAATTTGATATCTATACAAGAAATAAAAGACGATCAGGAAAAAACAAAGAAGCAATAAAAAATTCCAATTTAAACCACAAACGGAACAAACTGAGATGTGATAAGAACAGAAGAATATATGGTTTCAAGGAAAAAGAACTAGTGTATATAGAAAAAGGGAACAAGTTGAATAGAAATAAATTAGATGAAGTTAGAAGTGGACCGTTCCCCATTATAAGAAGAATATCAAACTCAATGTATGAAGTGGCCTGCGGAATCAATGGGAGTGAACCAATCATCTGTCACTCAAGCAAATTGACACCTTCGAGGAAGTTTCTCGTTCAAGGGGGGGAGATGTAAGAAGCTGGTTGCTCTACATTCACGCTTCTTCTTTCTAATCATATGAACCATATGACTTGTTAATAATTTACTAATGTTGTTTATCAAACTAACAGCAGAGCTGATGAGAGAATCATTGAATGTTCATATTTGTATAGTTTAAGATTTATTGAGATTTATATTATAATTGACATTAAAATCGATTTTCTAAAGTAAATGAAAATCTTTCATCAATTATTCATTTTAAGTAATATGTGCGAAGTAAGATCATTATATACATATTTTTAAAATTCTCGATAAGAGTTCAATGTAGTATTTATTAAATATAACTGATTTGCGCCTTGTATTTTATGCAAGTTCCCATTCATTGATATATATAGTTAGATGACTAAGCTATACCTTCAAGCGTTTGGAAGCATGATGCCTCCTTCATTTCTCGTCGCCATTGAATATCGGGCAAGAAGTCAGGCGCCCAGACAGACTTATATGGGAAAATATCGACTTTCATTGCATTATATCTTTCGACATACTTGATGGATTTCAATATAATTTTTTTTCAACTTTTCGTCATTTCCATCACCATATGATACAATGATTTGTTCATTGAACATTATTTTTAACTCGACCAAACATCTAATTTAGTGAACCTACCTCACTACAGATTTTGATCCATTCTATTAGCAAATGAATCTCATTTTTACAATATTTTCCTATTACCATGTATTTAGGATATGGAAAATAAAACATCTATTATAGAACGCTAATATTACCGTATATTTTATTAGATGGCAAATAATAATAAATTAACTGTTATCACAATATTTCGTGAAACTGTTTCCATTCGTTTTGCAACTTAAGTGTAGGTACTAACTATACTCTATACTCCTATATTTAATATAAGATAATAAATAACAACATATTATAAGAACGGAGAAAATAAAACAAAAATTATAGATTGCTAATATTACCGTATATTCTATTAGATGGCAAATGATAATAAATTAACCATTACGGTATCACAATATTCCGTGAAACTGTTTCTCATTCGTTTTGCAACTTAAGTATAGGTACCTAACTATACTCTATACTCCTATATTTAATATAAGATAATAATAACTACATATTATAAGAACGGAGAAAATAAAACAAAAATTATAGATTGCTAATATTACCGTATATTCTATTAGATGGCAAATGATAATAAATTAACCATTACGGTATCACAATATTCCGTGAAACTGTTTCTCATTCGTTTTGCAACTTAAGTATAGGTACCTAACTATACTCTATACTCCTATATTTAATATAAGATAATAAATAACTACATATTATAAGAACGGAGAAAATAAAACAAAAATTATAGATTGTTAATATTACTGTATATTCTATTAGATGGCAAATGATAATAAATTAACCATTACGGTATCACAATATTCCGTGAAACTGTTTCTCATTTGTTTTGCAACTTAAGTATAGGTACCTAACTATACTCTATACTCCTATATTTAATATAAGATAATAAATAACTACATATTATAAGAACGGGAAAAATAAAACAATAGCAATGATGAAGAATTCATAGACAATTTTAGCAAATAATATTTTTTATAATACAAATTTAGCATAGCCTACAATATTTTCATAGTTCACAAAATATTACAATATAAGACAAATTAATGGAATGGAATATGGATACCTATATTGGATCTGTGGAAATAAAATATTTATTATAATATTACCGAAACTTATATTTCATTACTTGGCAAATAATGATAATGAATCAACCTAAGCACAATATTCCTTGAAACGATCATTTGGCACTAGGCTTAGCCTGCATGAAACATGACCGATGAAAATATAAAAATACTTATGTATGAAAAGAAATATTTTTATCTGGTGCATGCAGATTCGTACATCCATAAGCACTGCATGAAACTACCATACTTTGAATATTCTTTATTGCTTCAATAAAGAAATATTATCATTTGAAAAAGGCTCTTTTTCTACACAGCGAATACAAATACCCAACTTCTTGCCCGAAATTTCTGGTAGCTACACTAGCGCAGTGGCATCATAGCGGACTTCGCTCTTCTTAATCTTATTCTCTATATCAATGGAATATACAATAGGCCGTGTCTATTCTATAACTGGCCTTGGGTTGCCCCCTCAATGGCGGATTTCAATTCCAAGTACGACACTAGCGCTGCATGTGAGTCTATGCATCTTTAAGGTCTTTGGGATTAGGTTATGATGCCTTCAATGCTTACGTTTTGCCTCACCCTTATGGCAAAATCGCGTCCACACAGTACATTCAATGCTCGCCCGAGGCGCCTTTGAGCTCGCCAAAATACCGACAGGGTTACGGTTCGCCTCATGCGAATGCAAGCCCATACTCGTATGCTCACCCAAGGCAAACGTACGTGTGTACACCATTTAAGGATTCGGTAATCGCTATTTTTAACTATGACAAACAGCTGTTCATTAGTAGTGGAACTTAAGTCATAGGTAGTGCACAATGAGATGGTCTCTACTTAATATTATTACAACCCAATCAGCAAAATCAACTTGAATCGAAATCAAAACAAGCTCGTTTTGTCAAACGTGAGGGCTTGATTCAAGATTTCATTCGCATGCGTTTAGCTCGAAATGAGTTAAATTCAAGAGTCCGTTTATACATCGTTCAAGCCAGTTTCGAGCTCGAAATGCAGGCTCTAATCAGGCTGGTGCTGCGAGCTAAAAGCAAGGTCGCATTGCGAGCTCGATTCAGGCCCGAGATGCACGGTCGAATCAGGATTGAGATGCAGTCTTGACTCAGGCATGAAACGCATGCTGGATGCAATCCCCCCATTCAAGGCCACCTGGCAAACCTTTCACGAAATGCAAGCTCGATTCTATTGTGATTCTAGATCAATCAGAGTCTGATTCAAGCTGGATGTTTAGAGTGAATCAATCCTGATTCAAGGCATACTGCCCTCTTGAAGTAAGCTTCTTTCAGCTTCGAATCATGAATCTGATTCAAGGCCAGTGCAATCCAATATCAATGCTTAATCATAATTCAAATTTCATCCAGAATTTGAAATAAATCTGTAATTCGTATTATTCATGATTCAATTATTCTTCCAAACTAATGCTCCAATCTTACTATTGCCTTAATACTCTATGTCTATACTCAGTGGACATCCATAGATTCTATATATAGATGAAATCTATATAATATATATATTATATAGATTTCATCTCTATATTATATAGATTATATAATATATATAGACTATATAATATATATTATATAGATTTCATCTATATGTAGAATGTATGGATATCCACTGAGTATAGAAATAGAGTATTAAGGCAATAGTAAGATTGGAGCATTAGTTTGGAAGAATAATTGAATCATGAATAATGAGAATTACAGATTTATTTCAAATTCTGGATGAAATTTGAATTATGATTAAGCATTGATATTGGATTGCACTGGCCTTGAATCAGATTATTAATATATATTTTATATTTTTAATATTATTCAAATTGAAATATTCCTTAAAATTCTCCTGTGAATGGCAAATTACTTTTCCTACAGTTAGGCCTACCCGAAAAAGTGCTCATTCCCGCATCAATTATAGTACGCAAAATACCTTATTCCCACACCCAGTGCAGGAATGTAGATTTGAGTGCGGCAAAGACTTTGTCGCACGCACTCCAAATTTGCAACATCACAACACAAAATAGTTAACACGCTTTATGATGGTAGAGTGCGGCAAAGTAAAAGAAATGTTGGTGAACCTGAATATGTTCTGGCTGGAAATTTTTGTAAAACAGCTGATTATTACCGTGGGATATTGAATTTTGAATAACGAACAGTAAATTTAATAAACAAGAAGTTTTGATAGTATTCAATATCAGTATTTTATTTCTATTCAAGTTATCATAAACGATTTTTTATGTGTGAGATGCCTATATTTTTAACTGGAAGACATTGGAAACATTTATCGATCAAAGCAAGATCGAATCAAGTATTTTTATATCTTCAATTACTTTTGTGGTTAGGTTTCTCTTATTACTGACACTAAGGTTATATTTTCAAAACAATAATGTATCCATTAGGTTTGAAACATAAATATTTACACTTTAAAAAACTTATTCAGTTTTTCAACTCCCCGAAACATCTCTACTCACATTTTCGTAGAACAACTTCAATGAATGCCATTGATGAATTAGAAACAGAATACAGAATAGATTTATTGAATACCGTAATCAAAAACACAATACAATATATTGTTTACTCAACAGTGACTTGAATGATTGACGTTCAGCATTTCAGGTAAATGTAATGTCTATATAATATAATTTAATCACGTTTTAAATAATGCAGTAAGCCTATAACCTTAATTATATGTTTCATGCTGCTACTAGGCGATTGGCCAGAAAAGCCAAATTGACACATTTACTAATGTATTTACAAGAAAAAAAAACAAGCTGAAACTATATTTTTACACTAATTGTGTATAATATATCATTCAGACTCAAAATTGAGGATATTTGGAACTGGAATAAAAAGTACACATGAAAATTTCATAGAATGGTCAGGTTAGAAGTCTGTCCTGAGGGCTGATCACTAGCCTAATCCTTGATCAGTCCTGGGCCTATTAACTTATTTATTTATTTACATTAATAGACAAATTAAAACATAAGCTTACAGCTTTGATTGCATAGACAAATTAATCAATGAACCAATTTAATGGGCACCGTTTAAGTATAAGCAAAGTTTTGCTGCATAACTTTTGTGTTTTCGGATAGGAGAATATTAAACTGCTAGTCACGGGTGGAGTATAATGTTTTTGAGGCTCATTGATGGCTCAAAATACATACATTATCCAGACAAGTGCCATTTCTACACTTGCTGATGACTTCTTGTAGAGGAAGTATTATTATAATTGAATCTCATATAACTTTATAATATTCATTCTATTGTCATTCAGACTGAATTTGAAATAATTCTGTTGTGGAATGGTTGCAATATTTATTATCAGCATTAAAAATACTAAAGATTTGCACAAACAAACATTTTATTTGGTGTAGGACAAGTTCACCGTCTATTACTGACTTTTCACATTCTATGGTAACTGTAGGAAAAATTTAATGTGCAATACGTGCGCAAAGTTTCTTTGCTGCACTCAAGAAACCATCATTCCGCACTCGCCTATGGCTCGTGTGTAAACGTTTCTTTCGGTGCAGCAAAGTGGCACTTTGCACACTAGTTGCACAATAGTTATTTGTGCAACTAGTGCGCAAAGTGACAGTTTGCTGCATCGAAAGAAACGTTTACGCCCGAGCCGTAGGCGAGGGCAGAATGGTTTCTTGAGTGCAGCAAACGAACTTTGCGCACGTATTTCACATTAAATTTTTCCTACAGTTACCATTGAATATGAAAAGTGGGTAATTATGGGTAAAATTGCCTGAATAATGTAGTAGTGTTTGAATGGCGAGGCGGCTGTGTGGTGTGTGCTGTGGTGGTACTGTGCTGTCGTTGTCCTTGGTTATAATATCTACTTAATAATTAGCATGTTGTGCTTCGTTGCACCTCTGCTCACTATAGCAGCCACAGCAGTCACTGTTACCAACTTAATTTTGATTTTGCTGCACTGGTGCTCCATATAACCTACTAACTATTTTGCGTTGTCATGCTGCAAATCTGGAGTACGCAAAGTACTCACTTTGCACACTAGTGCGGAAAAGTGATTCTTTGCAGCCTGCAATCAGTGCACAAATGGTCACTTTTCAGGGTATCTGTAGGAAAATAACTATATTCATTCTCTCCTGTCAGGGCAGTCTATAAACTGTCTCTGTAGCTGTATTGATTGAGTCGAGATCGACCTCTGCTAACCAATAACAGCTTGCAGACTGTCCTGAGAGGGAGCAGTGCATGAGTCACTCGCCATTCGATGAATTAATTAAATCAAATCTGCTATAGTTCAAACAGCCCTCTATGCCTGCAACACCTCAAATGGAATATAGTTCATATACATCTGAGTAACACATCAATTATTACTTTGAATATCTATTAAAATATTAAATATTATATATTAATATATATATTAGTTAATTTTCTTTAAAGCTTAACTTCAGAGTATATCTATATGAGCGAAAAATGTAAATAAGAAAACATTATTTTCAATAAAATGCAATGATTTTTATTAAATATGATTATAACATATGTTGGAGCCAGCTCTAGTTTTCATTTTTCGTTTTTGAATTGGACGCGCGCTCCTCGTTCAGTTCGTATTTCTTTCACTTGAGTGCGTCGCGCTCACTAGCCGTTAGGCTGTTTCTTTCAGTTCAGTCTCGCTTTGTAATAGCTTGCCTCGAGTCGGGAATTGATATTATTCGTCGATCATTCCCAGAAGAAAATCGTTCTTCAAATTATTATTTTTTTCGTTAATGTTAAATCGTACACCATAAACCTACGTTTGGAAGAGTGTTTGCCAAACTCCCTTTAGTTGAAAGTTTTAAACTATTATTTTTCGATTGGAAAGTTCACCGATCTATAGTCTTTAAAGACATTGTAAATATCTCGTCAGAAATATATGTGCAACGTTATATGATGGAAGCCGAATTTACCAACAGTAGATGACAATTAAGCTTGCCTTTTCACCATCCTTGATTCATCTCCTACCTCGGGGACACCTGAATACCTTACCTGGGAGTTGTAAGCTCAATAATATAAATATTACATTAGGTACTCTGCAGATTTTCGGTGAGTTGTTCTTTTATATATTCATTGCATGTACTTGTTTCTGTAGAGATATCACTTGTTTCTTTTCTATTCAATACAGTCCACTTTACATCAAAATTATTGATTACCAATTTAAAATCAATATAAATTTCGTAAAGTTGAACCTTAGAGTTTACAACATATATTAGAATATCATGTGTCAATTATCTCAGTTCCATATGGCATTCACCTTACCATGTTCATAACCTTACTAAATATGATCCTTTTTCATCCTTTGAAACCCTTAGAGGCAAAATATCTCAAAATCCGTTCTTAGTGCGCGCCTAGCATTTGAAGAATATTTGTGCAAAGTTTCAAGTCTGTAGGACAATTAGTTTGAGCTGTAGTGTGATTTTACATCAAAATTTTCGAAAAATGCCCTCTCCTGGACCCCCCTGTGCTCCTGATTGAAATTTTTCTGCATAGATCTGATTTTTTTTGTAGCTGAACAAAAAAGTTCCTTATGACTTTGCTGTGCAATGAGCGGTTAAAAAGTAAAAAATTTTGGGGGGGGGCCAGCTCCCTCAGGGGGCAAATTTCTGAAAATCCTTTCTTAGTGGAAAGGCTGTTTTCAGGCTACCATAAACAATCGTGCAAAATTTCAAGTTTTTAGGCTCAGTAGTTTGGGCTGTGGTGTGATTTCAGTCTGTCGGGGCTTAGCCTTTTATAAGTATAGAGATTACAAAAATTGAACTTTCAATTTATAACTAATTATATATTTTTACTTTGAACTGCTATCGTCCTCGATTTGAGCTTCATGAGGCGTAGTCTCTCTGCTCTTGGTCCTGTAAAATATGAAATGTACAGTTTAGTGGGATAACTTAATAGGTTATTATGAGTAAAATATAAAATTTCTCGGTAATCAATTTTCAGAATGCTGATTATGTAGCTTAAAAACTTTTATAAGTTGGAGACTGATATACATACTGTAACTTTCAGGATAAGTTATTGGTCGAATACTCTACCTTTTGACATACATAAATGAATTTCAACCCCTCATAAGTGGTTGACTTAGACCTTCATAAGGACATCTCATTTACATTCATGACAGTTTGGCACACTGTCAAACGAGAGAATAAGGGGAGCATTTCGGGAGCATCTTTTGAAATGAAATGTAAAAAGTACCAAACAGATTACTAAATAAATAATCAGTTTTTCAATGTGTTCCGTTATTCATCAAAAAAGTGTTGTTTTAAGTTTTATTACTTTTATCAATCATTTCTATAAAAACTAAAACTTCAATCAGCCGCCATTTTTGATAAAAGTATCATAGAACATTTTTATTGATGTCGTCATTCTTGTTTTAAAAAGGCCTTTAAAATTATGTACCACACAATGGGTGTTTACATTTTAAATATTTGAGTTACAACCCCTCATTTCTTCAAAAACTAAAACTTCAATCAGCCGCCATTTTGGATACAAGTATCATAGAACATTATTATTGATGTCATCTTTCTTGTTTTAAAAAGACCTTTAAAATGATTAACCACACAATGGGTGTTGACATTTTACATATCCCAGTTACAACCCCCAAGTAAACCCCTTATGTGGGGTTGGAACTCAGTTGTACATTAAAAGGTAGAGTATTCTATCAATAACTTATACTGAAAGTTACAGAATTATATCTACAACAGCCTCCAAATTATTGAAGGGGTCCCATACATATGACTCACTCTGTATATGTGCATATGTATCGTTGAATTTCAAAGGTTGTTGAAAAACTGTGTTTGAAGGAGGTTCCGTCTTTGGGTAGCAGTGATTGGACATTGGTTGCAAAAAGGCAAACATGTAGCAGAAATTTGAAAAGAGTATTGGGAGCAAGCGGTGAAGTGTACGAAACGATGAGTTCTTCTTTGATTCAAGTAACTGATTTGCAATTTCTCCACATGTATTGGGACTACTAATTTATGATTATTCCATACTTTCATAAAAGAAAGCCTTTCTGACATGATTGTTTTATTCACAAATAAGTTTATTGAATGAACTATTTTCATTTCACAACATATTGTACAATTCAATTTTCTATCTGTAAGTCAAATATTTTCTTGGATTTTTATTTTTATACTTTGAAAACATGATCAATAATAATAATTTACTAATGATGAATTTTGTGTACGTATTTATGTATGTGCCAATGACTTTGATGATACTGCTATTCCCTTATAATTGAAAAAATGGGTTGGTTCAGGTGGTTTACACTCAAGAATAGTATAATAGTAGGTTGCCTTGATCACATAAGACGCGTGGAGAACGCAGCCTGCTATGGTGTGACGTCATGCTGCGACCTCTCGCCCCGGCTTAACATGCATTCAAATGTAAAAATGCCAAACTTTGAGCCCTCATAGCAAATCAACCATCAACTTTACATAGAAGTGATTGACATCAAAATGTTCAGCATTTTATCCCCTTTGAAACAATATCAAACTAATTTTCAGTAAAAATCCTATAAATGTTACCTGCGAGTCTAAAACAAATCGTTTGAACACACAATTTGATTTGATAATACCATTTCAAATACGTTTTTGTACTTTCTATTAGTTTTTTCTGCATCGTTTTAGTTCTTTCTCTTAAACAGATTCTATTCTCATTTAGAAATTTTATCCTTATGAAGTCTGTGGAAAGAACTAACAGCTTCTTTACGAATTTCAGGATATTAACGTTATTTTATCAACAACTCCTGAAACATAGCAATGCGAACCCATCAACGGTTGCCTAGCTTTATCACAAAAATAAACAGTCTAGATAAGCCCTAAGAATATATGAACATCATTTAAACATTATAAAGATTTTTATTTATCCTAATTATGATAAAAAATAGATAATCATGACTTTTAATGACTTTAATGCTGTTATTTTATCAAAAAATAAAGCGCATTACACTACTGTACTATAAGGTAGTTGAATAATTTCATGAATAATTAATGTTATATTATTTGAAGTTATAATTTGTTGAACTATTTAAATTATAATTAAGATCTATTCTTGCTTTACACATTTTTTTTTGCATTCATAAGTATCCCATGGACACATTGAAATAAAAAATATACTACCGTGAATAATATATGGTATTTCCTTTGTAAATTTGTGTCCCATGAAAATAATCAATAAAATATACTAATAATTGTCAATAGTAATAATAATACTGCACTGAGCAGAAACAAAAACACAATACAAGAGCAACGTGTTGGCACTACGCTTTCGTTTAAGACTTGAACAAATATCATTAATACAAATGCTTGCAACTAGCATTTCGGGCGACGATACAACTATCAATTTTCACAAACAATTGTCAAATAAGAAACAATCATTTCTAAATATTATTGGACGACCAGCATAAAATTAAATAAGTTCGCTTCATTCTGTCATATTATTGTTTAAAATAATTCCAAAACAAATAAGTTACCAGCCTTTTCACAAATATGAATGCGTTTTACCGATTGAATATAGTGATAGATTCAAGGACTTTCTACACTTTTCGAAATGAATTAATGTTTTCAAAATACACATTGATGTGGAGCTTGTTTCTTTCTGAATTGAATAGCATATTCATATTTTTTATCAATACAGCGGTTTTTATGTGAGGAAGTGATATTTGACGCGGTGTTTTGTGTGTAATTCTTATGGGAAGCCGGCGTTTGCCACTTAGGCTCATGCCATCTCATCCGCGTATGTAAACGCAATTGAGGCAACCTGCTATACACTTTCCTTGGTTTACACTCACCATTCTATATAAAGACCGAGTGGTACATATATGTGTCACGAGTGAAAAAACCCTGAAATTTGAGAAACTTGAGGAATTTAACAATCTTCCAGAGTAATTCAAATTACTGTTAAGGAAATATTCATTTCAACAGGTGATATGATTTGGAATGTGTGGAGTATCCTGTATTAATTGACTGGTATATATGAAGTAAACCTAATTTTTTATTTGGAGGAGTTGATTAGTCATGTCGCACATATATGTGCCACCCAGGAGCGAATGTGCTATTCTTTTATAGTCGAATATATGACATTTTTGGTTATGTAAATATGGATGTTACTTATTTTTATTGTATGTTGATTTTTATATGTTAGCAAGGTTAGCGTTTTAAGCAATATTTACACTGCACTGTAGTAGATAGCCGTATTTGTTTTTCAAACCATACCTGTAGGTATGTAAATAAAAACAGAAATTCAAGTACCCATTTTAAAATTGGCATATTTCTTTTTAGAAATAAAAATATTAGAATAATATTATTTTTATTTTTCTTTGATTTCTATTCTCAAGTATTATTCAAAAGTAGCCCTAAAGAAAAAAGGCTATAGGTATGTTTTATCCCAGTAATGCGTTCACACTAACTCACTCAAAGTTGCAACCATATTAGTCCAGTCAATATAGACATGAAAAAGAGGGCCTGCTAGTAATTTATATTTTATTTCTGATTTTTATACCTATATTTTTTTAAACATCAATGAAAATTAAACTTGAACTTTCAGCAGTAAAATTATAAAAACATTTTGGGACATATTATTCATTATCAAAATTTGGGAATAAAATAGTTTTGGGCAAAGCCTGCTATTCTTTCCAAATTATATTTATATGATTTGTGATTGTATCCACAAAAGGATAAATAAATTCAGAACCAACCAATATTTTCATGATAAATAATTGTCTTGTTCTATATAGATACAGAGTGGCCCAAAAACCTTTTATTTTCGATAAAATGGATATTTTCAGAAAATATTTTTTTAATAGTTCAACAATACTATGAAGAATCTATCCTCTAAATCTCAAGGATTTATCTTTTACCGAATTTTAAATGTTCTGTCCCAAAAATTTAAACTTTAGGCTCTCATATCTCAAAAAGTAGTGATCGGAAAAAATGTTTTCCTGAGAATACCTTTTCCTTTTGATAGGTTGATGATATACAAACCGAAAAACTTTGAAAAATATCACCAGTATAAATTTTATTTTTAGCCTTTGCACAACCTTAAACCGACTCTAGCCGTGGTTCACACTTCTGCCAGTTCACTCATTCGTCAAACTTCTTGTAACATATCCAACATTATTGAGATTTATTGTGACTTGAGTCTCCAATATGGTTCTTTGGAAATTACTATACTAATTTGCAGCTTGTTTTACAATAAATTTTTGCTTCATATGAAATTAAAAATCTGAGCCTATTCAATTATAAAGTTATCATTTTAAAATTTTAAAACTGCTTTAGTAATTTTTGAATATATTGTAGGGAAGTTTGGTTGTAAAGGTTGTTTATGAAGTTGTTTTTGAGGTTGTAAAGTAAGTTGTTTATGAATGGTGAAAGAATTGATTCTTGAAGGGAATAGTATAGTGCAATTTACTGAAAATGGTTTCCATCAGATGTAGAAAGGAGTTTCAAATCTAAAACTGTATTTGGCAGCATATTCGTCTCTCATGGTGGACTTTGATATATGTATCTGCAGTTCTATTCCCACCTTTGCCTGAAATCAAATGATACATTAAATGTATGAAAGCGATTTTCTAATTGAAAGGAATTTTATAAGTGATAGTAAATAATATAACAATAACCCAATACAAGAGAGTATTCAAGGACCTTACATAGTACTGAACTAATTATCAAATTGTAGCCTATCAATGAGAATGATTGCTTCTATTTACAATTTATTTAAAGTATTTCTCAAGGGGGTGATTTTATACTGGTCATATTGGAATAAATATGGTTCAATCTAATCAAAATATTAAAAAAAAATTAGTTTAAAATGTAATTATAGTTCCTAATAAATATAACTAATAATTAGTGGGTAGGCCTATTATGGTGTTATGAATAGTTCTATTATTGTAACATTTTACAATAGGTTCTTTTATATCATAACCATCCATGATATTAAATCAATCTATTATAATATTACTGAATCATATAATCACTAGCTTAAAATGTATTGAATCATGAAATTAAAACCACTAACTTAATAGTTTTTTTACAAGTTTGAAGTTAACCAACAATGGTAACAGTTTAATCAACTGTTAGTGTTCGAAAATAATAAACATTTAACTTATACACACTAAAAATTGCAATTACTGTTATATTAGGATTATTAATAGAGCCTGACATAAAATCTTAAAACTGCTCCAGTAATTCTTGAATATATTGTAGGTAGCCTAAGTTTGTTTGTAAAGGTTACAAGTTAGTTTGTTTATGTATGTTGAACAATTTGATTATTGAAGGAAATAGAGTGCAACTTACTGAAAATGGCTTTCATCAAATGTAGAGAGGAGAAGAACTTTTTTCAAATCTAATCCTTGGCATCATATTCATCTGTCATGGTGGATTTTAGTATAATATGTATCTGCAGTTCTATTCCCACCTTGGTCTGAAATCAAATGGAACATTACATGTATTAAAGCAATTATCTAATTGGAAGAAATTTTGGCTAAAGTGCATGTCCAGTGCCAACATACCTGTCATCAAATTTTTTGGTTGGGATCGATTTAGTATGATATTTTGGGAACAAAATCACAAAAATTAAACGGAGGTCACTATTGTTTTCAAAATAAACTAAGTTTAAAGTAGCACAACTTTACATGCATTTAACCTATAAGTAGGGTTGCCACCCATACTATATTATAAAGTATTGTACTTTATTTGGAGGTCTTGTACTTTATACTTTGTAAGCAAGATAAAGTACACAAAAATACTTTATTTTGCTCAACAAAGTACTATATAATAAAGTAAGTGGAAATCAAAACATTTTATAGTGTGGTCCACGTTATAATGGGGCTCAACCAACTGACCCAACTCCCATTTGACCCAACCTACCACTAGACCCAATTTTTTTAAATAGAGAAAAACCGCGAAACCATTTGACCCAATAGACATCTGACCCAATATACCATTTGTCCCAACTCTATGAATATCAAAAAACCAACTGACCCAATTGACATCTGACCCAACCTACCACTTGACCCAACTACTGTGCTGCACTCTGGCAAAACGTCTGCAATGTTCCAGGCATGGTTACACTCTACCTACGGTCTACTCTTCAGGTAAAAGTCTAGAAGGCCTTGAAACCAAGCACAGCTGTTTTGACAGTTCTTGCTATCTTTGAGGTTAGATTTGTGTTATTTTGTGATTTTGAGGTTAGATCTGTATTATTAAATTTGGATGAGGTTATTAGATTTGGTAAAACCACCATAAAAGCATCTTATCAATCAGTAAATGATTGATGATTATTCAATTTGATATAGGTAACTTTTCACAACTAGATTTTACCTTACTCCAAGTATTGTAGTCTATTGTTGCTATCATAGTTTTTATTAAGTCAGAAAAAAGCTGTTGACAGGTATCCTACAGCCTACAATATAAGTTCTGTAAGACAATGGAATTGAGTTACCGTATTAGAAATAGAAATTGGAAATGAATATTTATGGACATTCCTTATAACCTAGGTTAAAACCTACAACATAAATAATAGTAGAGAATGACTTTGATGGAATCTGCCTTAAAAAATTTCCTCACAAGTTTCTTTCCTCAGTAAATTTGGATAAATGTTTCTAGAATACATCGATTTAGAGTAGCCTACCTACATAGTTTTATGAATATTTCAGAAGCTATGTTTCTGGTTGTACTATTTATTTACTGAGAAATAAACAATTTGCACAACGAAATTTGTAAAAAAAGTCAAATAATCTCCATGATATAGTACCCTACAATTCTCGGTTACTGGTACTTATGAGACTGCATTTCTCAGTTGAGTTATTTATTGAACTGCACTTTAAAAACCTAGAAATTTCAATAAAATATATTAACATTTTATGAGTTAGTCTGTAGGCCTACCGTAATTTATTAGGTCTACCTATTAATTAATAGTTTCCTCAGGAATGTGATTGAACATTTCCTCAAACAGCACCCTACACTGATGTTTATTCTTCAATTGTAACTATAGGCTAAATAGTTTAAATGATTACAGTAGAGTTTACAAAAAACAAGAGTTGATGAAACAAAAATATAATACTAATATGCTCTAATCTAACAGTCATGGGATTTGTAAAAAATAGCTCAATGGCATTGATAGCACAATTGCATTGCTTGAATTTGATGGTGACCGCAATATCCAGATCACTATAGTCCACGTGTCCACTTGCGCTGAGAATGAAATTTGGTCGGTTACCCTAGCGATCGAAATATAGACTAATGAATATACTTACGATTTCAGCTGTAAGATCATATTGTCAACTGAACAAGGTTCAGCTCATGAAACTCTTATTTTTCTCATTCTTGTTAGATACCCTACCAGACTAACATAGATCTGCACATCATTGCTGATAAATAAAACTTTACTTTGTAATGATTATTAATGAATTTACTATTGACCATTGTTGGCCATTTATTTGTTGTTATATTATAGAAGATACATAGCAAATGAAATCAAATTTCCATTATAAATGTGGTCTTAATAGTGGATCAAATTGTTTCCTACAATTTTAGGTCAAATTGATAATTTTTGAACCAATATTAACCGAGCTTGAGTCAATTTCCCATCTTTCCAGAGGGTCTTCTTTGCTTGGACAGACTATGCCTATTTCACTGAATTTGATCCAAGGTCAAATTCAGGATCTTGGTGATTAATGGGTGAATAAATGAAACGACATTGCCATTTTATTCATTATTATTTCATATTCTAGCTCTAGAATGGATAGATTCTATTTCAATGTTTACTAATTCACATAGCAGAGATTGAAACATAATAGATACTACTCTATTTCCACAAGAGTATATATTGTTGATTTTTATTAGTATTCTACCTACCATATTTTAATCTTTAAACAAGACATCATCAAGTGTTTCTCGTGGACTGAAATTTCCAATATTTTAAACTACTGTAGCTTCAAATAATAATTAATGCATTTAATCTTCCATCAAGGCATTTTCTAATTCCATCAAGGCAGTTCAATAATTCTGAAATACAGTTCAAGCAGTCAACTTTGAAAATAATTATGATTCCTGCTTTTGAAAACAATACTGAAAATGTAGTACCAAATGTCACCACATAAGTAGGTTAGTCTTGACCGTCCTGACATCTACCAGAAAATATCGGAATGTCAACTGTCATGGCTGTCGAAGGAGTACCACTCATCAAGAAGGCATTGATGTTTTGCGCACCATAAACTATGCCACGAGAGCGCAGCACAGTAGTTGGGTCTAGTGGTAGGTTGGGTTAGATGTCAATTGGGTCAGATGGTTTTGTGATGTTTATAATATTGGGGCAAATGGTATATTGGGTCAGATGTCTATTGGGTCAAGTGGTTTCGCGGCTTTTCTCGATTTAGAAGAATTGGGTCAAGTGGTAGGTTGGGTCAAATGGGAATTGGGTCAGTTGGTATGCACCCGTTATAATGACAGTATTTGATTAACTTTGGTGTTGCTACCCTCGTCTATCATTTGACAAAGCAGGTAGTAGTACTATCCTTTTCTAGCTCCACAACGATGCCAATTATGTTTTTGACTATGTAGATATATAATTAATTGAGGCAGAGAATAGGCAACGTTATTCTTCTATCTTTATCCACTGTCATTATAACGTGGACCTCACTATAGATTAGTAGATTGGCGGAGACTGTCAGATTTAAACTAAATATTGGCTACATTTTTTCAGTGCATGTGATGCTGATGATTTCAAGAATTTGTATAAAGTGGTTTCATATTTACTCTCTATCCCTGCCACTTCAGCATTTGTGGAATGGGTTTTTTCTGTGATGAATAATAAGTGAAGAGATGAGAGGAACAAAGCATCTTTGAATCTCATAAGAAATAATGAACTAATGATTTACTTATTTCAATTTGAATGTTGATTGCAAAGATGCTTTGCAACTCTTCATCAGTAGCAACTATTTATTGATGATGGCCAAAAGCAATAAGAAATATATTGTCAAGAATAACTAATTGATTTTTTATTAAATTTAAAATTCATTATTGAACTCATTTTGTATTCCATTATATCCATGTATTGTATTTTGAATATCCATTCAAAATTACTTTATTTGCATGGGCTACTTATAAGAGTTATTAAAAACATAAAGCTTCCTTTATTTATTTTTTCCAGGAGCACATTCGAGCTCTAAAATAAAAAAAATACTACTCAATAATCAGCCTTGTTGAGCACTTGATAGTAGAAAACCATAGATATATTGATATGAATGCTAATATGAAGATTTTAAACGTTGGAAGCAAAAGCAGTAAATTAAATTAATGTAAAAGAAGATTTCATATCTACACTACAGCAAAAATTAAATAGTAATAAACTAATAAATATCATTCAATTCGATTTAGATGATCCCATTTTTGATAAAATTATGCAAACCAATAAATAGAAAATAATATGGAGGATAGTCTTATATGTACATAAATTAGACAATACTTATTTACTTATTTTTTCATTTGAACTTGAAAATGGCTAAAATAAGCTGAAACCAGCCGTTCTTTTAAAATATTTTAAATATTTCATATAGGCTAAATAAAGGGTGCTTTATGTTTTTAATAAATCATTTAAAATTGTATTTTGAGAAGTACACATATCTTTGGCCAGAGGGGTGCAATTTTTTTGCATTAAATTTCTTAATCTTGTGTACATCAAATTATTTTGCAATAGCCTAGATTTGATTAAATTGTTGAAGAGTAACAATATTATGCATTTTTTCAAGGTGTATAACTTACATTTTGAATCTAGAAGACCAACTCTCTAGAGCTTTTTGGATTAAATAAAATAAATTATATGCTTTCTCATGATACTATATTATACAATTCTTCTTTATGAGCATGTGCTTTGTAACAAATTGATTTAATTTATCTTTTTAATGATTTATGATTATTTTTGTCACACCAGTATGTAATCAATAACTTTCCAAGGTATCATATTCTTATTTTGATAAATCGAATTATTCTATCTTTAGTCATTATTAATAGAGTAATTATAATGGATTCTAATAGTAATCAGTGATATTTATTTATTTTTTATTTACTCATGTCAATAATGTGTATTTTTGTGAGTATATAAGAATGCCACAAAGAACTATGCTGACTTTTTAAATATACAGGTAAAAATGACATGTACTTTATTTAAACATAATGTACTATATTTTTTAGGCCTGTGTTTACCAATGTACTTTATTTTCCTTTGAAAAGGTGGCAACCCTACCTATAAGTAGCAAACATAAGTATCTAAGGTTAGGAAAAGCTTTAGTTCAGGAAAAGCTTTAGGTTAATAAAGCTTAGGTTAGGAAAAGCTTTGGGTTAGGAAAACTCAGATTAGGAATATCATAATTTGATGATTTCAATAATCAAAATGACTGCTACTCATAGGTTAAATGCATGTAAAATTGTGCTACTTTGAACTTAGTTTATTTCAAAAACAATAGTGACCGCCGTTTAATTTTTGTGATTTTGTGCTCAAAATAGCATACTAAATCGATCCCAACTAAATTGATCCCTGTCAAATTTGATGACAGGTATGTTGGCACTGGATGTGCACTTACACCGAAATTTTGAAGTAATAATTTAGTATGGTTTTAATTGATAGTATTAAAACAATAAACCAATACAAGGGAGTATTTGAGGACCTTACATAGTACTGAACTAATTATTGAATTGTAGCCTATCAATAAGAATGATTGCTGCTATTTACAGTTTATTTAGAGTATTTCTCAAGAGGTTGATTTGATACTAGTCATATTGAAATAAATAATGTTTTATCTAATCAAAATACTGTATTCAAAAAGTTGATTAGGTCAAATGTAACCATAGTCCCTAATATGCCTATAAATAACTAATATTATTAGTGGGTAGGCCTATTCTGGTATTAGCTTTATTATTGTAACATTTTACAATAGCTTCTTATATCTTAAACATTCATAATATTAAATCAATCTATTTTGATATTACTGAATCATATAATCACTAGTTTAAAAATTATTACCTAAATCATAAAATTGAAACCACACTTGATAGTTGTTTTACAAGTTTGAGGTTAACCAATAATGTTGACAGTTGGTTAAATCTACTGTTTGGTCTCAAAAATGAAAAAAAAAATTAACTTATAAGTTACACACTAAACATTGCTATTAATGTTGTATCAGGGCTATTAATAGGGCCTAACATAATTATTTACCATAGTGCTTTTAAAAACAACATGTGCTTTACAAATTTGTCTGGGGAACGCTTTGCCATCACTAGGCTAAACAGCTTTGTTTAGTAGGTAACTTCTGTATGCTATTAAACTTATCAATAAATATACTGGACATAAATGAATGATCTTACCTTAATTAAAGACCTTCAGCAATCAAAAATCATCATCAACTTGATGACGCAATAAAATAAAGGATAAACAAACAACGAAACAACCAAGACCAACGAACCAACTTCACCTTCTACCCTTCAACTACTGAAGGAGACAGGAGATCTTTAATGGCTGCTGCTCAAGTGCACAAGCATGTATCACCCCGGGAATTTCAAAGTTATTGATATAGACAATCTCTATTGTTAACATTAAAACAGTCCATTTTTCTGGGGCGGATTAACTTAATTATTTCTTTATGGGGGACATTTGTGCTTCCACTGAAATAATGTTGGAATCAATAAAATAGTAGTTTATTATTATTTGAAGTTAAAACTTGAAAATTATTTCATAGGCTTGGTGTGTTCCTTATTGTGTGACATTTTCAGCACAAACTGGAATCTAATTTGAAAAAATGATATAACTTTTTCAATTTTGGATGGAAACATTTGAAATTGTAGGACAATGTTTATAACATAAACAGAATGGTTAAGGATTTTTTTCAAAATTTTCCATCATCAATTACCAATTATTAAAAATTTTAAACGTTAGCAGCCCATCTGACGGGATTTTTGCATGAAGAAGAAGTGCTGGAAATCTACTTCTGTAGCCAAATAAGTAATAAAAGACTGCTTTTTTTGAAAATTTTTGGGAAACTTAGAAATCGGTCAAATTTTTTCCAAGTCCCTATCTGGATTAAAATTAGCGCAAAAGGTCTATTATATCATCAACAGTGCGTTGTAGACGATTTTTGCAAAAGACAAAGAGTGTTTGAAATTCAATTCTGCATCCGAACTATTGATTAGAAATACAATTTTTCGACTTTTTTGGGAAACTTGAACATCTGGCAAATTTATTCAAAGTCCCTCTGGATTTAGCGCAAAAGGTCAATTATATCGTTAACAGTGCATTGTAGACGATTTTCGCAAAAGACAAAAAGTATTTGAATTGCAATTCTGCACCCGAATTGATCAACAAAAAGCTTGAAGGGAGACTTTTTGGAAAACTCAAAAAAATTCAGTCTTAATTTGTGTAAAACATTTTCTTTATCTCGATAATGGTGAGTTGGAGACAATTTTTGAAGAAGATATAAAGGGGTTGGAATTCAATTCCACTTAGGAATTATTGGTCAGAAAGCCTAAATTGAGACATTTTTAGGGATTAAGTTACACAGGTGAGGGGGGAGGAGACACCTTCTGAAAAAAATGTTTGATTTTCACTTTTAACATTTTCACTTACCTAGTGTGTTGACTGGGTAGGTACTGTGAAAATTCCATACTGTTTCCAAACATTCCATACTGAAATTCCAAAATTCCATCAAATGTTGTTTTTATAACGTTTATCAGCAATATACATTCTAGACGTTTATTAAACGTTTATAGAGTAAACGTTTATTTTATTAAACTTTTCCAATGTTTATTAAACGTTGTTTTCATAACGTTTATTAAACGTTGTTTTCATAACGTTTATCAAATTTATACATTTTAAACATTTATTAAACGTTTTTTAAACTTTTTGTGCTGTGTGGGATGAACACTACAGGTTGATCTCCTCTCCCCTGTATTAGAGGAGATTTTGGAAGTAACAATGAGAAATAGACAATGTAAAGAAGACAATGTAAAATAGGCTACTCCAGGATTGTTCAACACTCACAATAGAAACAAAATTCAAGGGAATGCGTAGCAAGCTATATTCAAGATCGATTCAAATCTTTAACTGACAAGGGGTATTCAAGGCAGAGTCAAGACTTGTTTGACCCATGCAATAAAAGCTAAATTCGAATGAATACATAGCACGCCATATTCAATTTCGATTCCAACCAAGTTAGTTAGCCTTGAAAAACAAGGGTATGCTGCTTTCGATTCTAGTATGGAAATTCAAGAGGACTTCGAGTTGAATGTCAAGCAATATCGTTTTCAGCTGGATTCAACTTCAGCCTTGATTGACAAGTGAAGGCTGCTTCTAATTCAAGCCTTGAATCAAGCCTTACTGCTGACTGGGAACTGACATCCAGTAGACATCTCCTTATGTGCTTCTTATAGCCTATCAGGGGGGGGGGGTTACAAACTGAACGATCAGCAAACTGACCGACCTGCAAAGTGACTGTCCTGCAAACTGACCGTCCTACAAACTGACCGTCTTGCAAAGTGACCATTTTGCAAACTGTAAGGACGTCATAAGGACCAGATAGCAATTTGGTGTATGACGACATAATTCTAAGGCACTATAAAGACTGGGTACACGCAGTCGCCATTTTGCTCCATAGACTTCCCATCTTTCATGCGCATTTACATTGAGTGTGCTATGAATTTGCTAGTTTTGCCACTGTAATTTAAATAAAATAGCAATTATGGGGGATTGCTCTGCACCAAATTTTTGCAATAATGATGCCAAAGGCTTTCGAACGTTTCGTTTTACGTCTGATAGTTCTAGAATAGCTATTTGAGTATTTGGCTACAAAACTGTAGACATACTAATTGGAAACCAACTTCAACTTCCAGACTACCGGTATGTGAGGTGAGTTTTAAACATTTTATAATTTCAACTCATATTATTCTGTAACTATAAATTAAAAGTTGAACAAGTTGAAAATATCTAATCTTAATTAGAAATCAATCCATTAACCTAGCTTTTCAACTTGAAAAATGCTGAGTACCTAACTTGTAGGTTATAATTTGGAAAGCATGCCTTGTTATGGTAGCTTTTTTCAATTTATCATAAGAGGAATAATTTCACATTATAATATCAAAAAAATAGATTCCACTACTATAGTTTCAATGAACTTATGGATTATTATTTGTTAGCATTAACAACTTGCAGACATTATGTGGTGAAAAGTCTATTAACAGTCAATGTTTGCAATGGGCCCTCCATGGCCTTAAAGCTTTGCTTCAGTACAAAAAGTTGTTTTTTTCACCCAATAATAGTCTATGTTAGTATTGAAACCAATTTGTAGTTAATTTTAATAATTATAGTACGCTAATGAGTTTAAGTAAGTTACACTTAATCACATAGCCTATATGTAGGCATATAGACTATCTTGGTAAATGAACAAAAGTGGTGAAAGTACAATAACTTAGTTTTAGAAGAAAGTGTGAATTTTTCAATTTAAACTGTGGTGGATGAAAGCTCCGAAACACTTGATGCTGAAACTGTTAAGGTGATCCATACTAAATAATCCTATAATTGATATGACCCTGCATCCTGGATTGGCTTGTACAGCAACAGTAGAAGCCATTCTAGGATCATATCATTATGCCGATTATTTGAATTTGGGCTGTAATTCAGATATTGTAATTCTCTATTTTTAACCAACTCATTTTTTCTATTGATTGAGTTGCCCATTTAGGTTCTTATGTATTATTGCCACCGCAGCTACAGATTATCAATTATTATCCTTCATCATCAATATTAAAAACTTTACTGGATTTTGTTGATTGATAGTAAGTAGTAAATAACATTAAATGGTAACTTAATCAAAACGTAAATGGTTAAATGTTAATAATGTTGAGATAATAGATAAACTAATTGCGGTGGCGTTAGTACCCATGGTACTTGTGCATTAATGCCACCGCAGCTACAGATTTTCAATTATTTTTTAGTACATCATCAATTGAAAACTATATACTGTATTTTGTCAAGTAAGTTGCATTTTTGGGGTTCACATAAATTAACTTGATTCAATCTTATTTATTCAGGTACATTTTGAAGATAGTCAATGGGAGTCACAGCAAGCAGATGGGTGGAAAAAGTTAAAGCCCAATGCTGTTCCAGCCATATTTAATGTTCCCAACCCACCAAAACTGTTGGCGCCAAAACGACAATCTCACTACAAGATAAATTATTGATTAACATTTCGCCCATTAAAATTATGAATGGAAATCTAACATTGCATTGCAATGCAATAGCTGACTTATCATTATTTCAAGTAAATTTTAAAATTACTATTAATCTCTTTGAGGTTGATGGCCATTACACATAAAAAATTATTTGATTCTCAATAAAATATCTCAAAGTGAACGTTGTTAATTGTATAATCCATGTAAATCCAGTATTCATTTGTCTTCATTCTTTCATGTTAGAAAATGTAATCAGTATAATAGCAGCCAACTGACTATTGTTAGGTGTTACGAATAGCTTAGGTTTGTTAGGAGTGTCACACAGCATATAGTCTCGTCTCTCCATGCTCTCTTCTACTATCTTACTATTAGGTGTTATTTTAAGTTGTGTACATAGAATACAGAGTACCTATGTTTCTGATTTATTGTAAGTCGAAGCTCCAAATTTTTAATAAATCTACTTTGTACTTGGTTTAAATATCAACTACAGATGAGTGACGCAATTTTTTTATGGTTTCATAATCAAAATAATATCCCAAACCGATTGCAACCAGAAATTTGTCGCCAACTAACTGGGGAGGTAAAGTAAAGTTTTGCCCCAAAATGTTCAATTTTAAATCAGTAGGTCTACTGATCATCAGATACTACTGAATCTTATCATTAATCTAGCAACTTAAGTTTAAAGTTTTTTATCGATAAAGTGTATCATCATTGTCTCCTTTTGAATAACTTATTCCGTTACTATTTTTATGGCAAGTTTTTTGAATTGTGAGTATATAGAGGAAGGGGGTTTTTCACAAACATTATTGAAAATCTGGGAACCTGAATCCATTAATTTGAAATAGGCATTCAAACTTTTCCATTTGCATTCATGAACATTGATTATTTCCTTTTATTTTTCAGGTTATGAAAACTAGTGGAATTGTTGAATCTTTGAATATTAGTGGAACCTGTGAAACTGGAAAATCTGATGTAGAGGATGGAGTTGCACATCTTCATGAGGTTAGTAATAAATCGAATTCCTATCATTTGACTGAATTTATTGTCTGACACACAACTATTTCTTTAATAGCTGTGCAGCTACAGGAACAAGGTGGCACAAATCCTATAAAATTATAGAATGAACAATTGAGCTTCATGTGACACAATAATTTATATCATTCTGATTCTCTGAGACTGCAATAGAAAAACTGCATTGAAAAATTGAATAATCACTTGAATAAATATTTTTTAAATTTGAGACATTTGGGGTTGAATATTGAGAAATATAGCAAAAAACGGCCATCTTGGGCCCAATTCATACAGTTCGGGCATGCAGCTTGGCGGAGATCTCATGCATGCACAGCTTATAGGATCCCAAAAACATTCAGCCAATCAGACACCAAACTGATGTCTCTGCCACGCTGCACCCCTGACCAGTATGAATTGGGCCTTAACCTTGAAAATGATAGACCCCGTTTATTTCAATATGGCAATCATCAAATTAATATTTTTGAGAAATATCTTGAATAATTTGAGATAAACTATAATAATAATAATATCGAGTGTCCTGGCAGGCTCAGATCTGGTGTCAGAGTTTTCAGTGTCTCTGACATGATCTAACGATTGCTTTTTAGGCAGGCGGGACCGACAACTTAACGTATCCATCCGAAACTTGGGAGTGGTCCGAGATAAATATCTTGCCGGGGCTGGGATTTGAACCCGGACCTCTGAATTATAAAGCGAACATTTTATGTTGACTATCTCAGCATGGGAAATTTGAAGATGCCAAATGTTGAACTATTCAAATTGATAATCAATTGTGAAGTTTTATTTCGTAAATTTGGAACACACATACAGAAAAATGGATTGAATTCTATCAGTAAAAGAATTTTGAAAGACATTGCTGCAGTAATACCCGAATGCTGTGATTTAAAAAGTAAAATTGTGAAACATTTCTTCACAGTAAGATGCTATGCATTTGTCAACTTCGATCAGAATGCTAACAGGAAGTCGGAAATGTATGGAACTTCATCCAAAAAGATGAAGTACTAGTTATATACGACTAGCTTATCCGGCGAACTTAATTTCCTATCCGGCGTGTTAATTTCCACTTACCACCGCAGAAGCAGCAGCACTGTGATCTCCACAGTATACTGCTTTTGATTTGTTTGTTTTTATAGTTTGTAATACATATTTCTATAGTTGTTCTTGTTCAATGATAATATTAAATGGTGACTTGATGGTACATTCCACGTACAAAGTTAAAGTGGACATGGAATGTGAGTTCTCGAGAAATTTGAGGAATACATTGAGAAATGGGTTGAGACCAAAAATGTGGGGTAATCAACCTCATGAAGAATCTGCTTTCTTATTTCCCTTAATGTTATAGTCAATTTAAGTTTATTTTCTTTTTATCTTATTCACTCTATTGTAATAATATCGAATATCTTTTTTATTTTGGAAAATATGAGGCTTTTGTAATTTGGTAAAGTGTTGAGTAATGCATTTAAAGGAACGAAAAATTTAAAAATACAAATTTATAATAAATTCATAATATCAAATGTGAATGGTAAAATTATATAAGAAGCTTTTCAACCTCGAGCTAATGAAGACTTTTCTAAGATCAACAATGTCCCAGGAACGCCTGAGTGGTCTAGCGAACATGAAATAGTTCAGTCCCCAGATCTTGAAGAATTGGTGAAGGAATTTCCCCATGCAAAGGTCAGACGAGTTCTACTTAATTAAACAGGTGTGTTAAACAAACTTGTAGAAATTGTAGTTCTAATTACTTAGCAAATTAAGTAGGCCTAATACTATGTTGCAGTCTATGTCTTAAGGCTGTGCAAAGGCTAAAAATAAACTTTCTTGTACTGGTGATATTTTTCAAAGTTTTTCGATTTGTACCGGTATATATCAAAATGAAAAAGTTTTCTTAGGAAAACATTTTCTTCCAATCATTACTTTTTGAGATATCGAACGCCTAAAGTTTAAATTTTTGGGACAGGACATTTCAAATTCGGTACGAAACATTTTCTGAAAATATCAATTTTTGAAAAAGTTATTCAATTTACAAAAAAAACTCAACTAAACACTATTTTTGGTCATTTTTAGTAAATTGAATAGCTTTCTCAAAAATTGATATTTTCAGAAAATTTTTGTTTTATTAAATCAAAAATGCCATGAAGAATTTATCCTTTGAATTTTATGGATTCATCTCGAACCGAATTTAAAATGTTCTGTCCCAAAAATTTAAACTTTAGGCGCTCATGTCTCAGAAAGTAATGATTGAAAAAAAATGTTTTCCTAAGAAAACTTTTTCATTTTGATAGCTTGATCCTTAAGCGATCCTTGATCGTGTCCTCGCGCGCCTCTCCACTAGGAAATACTGAAATGAAGTGCAACTAACGGGTGATTCTCATAGAACATATAATCTCATGAGCTTATATCGATGTGCGAAATATCACTGTGAGGACAATATAGATGGTGATGATGGTTGAAGCTAAAAATGAGGTGTTTTTCACAATACAATGAGCATTGTTGTCAAGTGTACCTGGAAATGTATATGAGATAGAGCGCTCTACCTAGTCTCAGATTTTAGAGCACAAAATTACGCCCAGAGGGATTTTGAATTTCACATCTAGATTGTAATTGGGATATATTGTTGATCAAATACTAAATATGATCAAAATTGATTTTTTTTCTTAAAATATCACTCATATTTGAAAAATCATAACTCAGTACTCATTGGAGATAGAGAGTTCCGAATGATCTCATTTCATTCAGAATTTTATGATCTTAAAAAAGGCAAGAGCAAATTTTTCTGTCCGATCACTGATTTTGCCAGAAATAGCTGAAAACTGGAAAATGAACCTAAAATACGAACTTTTTAGGCCACTCTGTATTAGCACAAGGGAATTTTACATGAAGAATTTGGTTCTGAACCTCTCTCATGTATCCAAATAGAATATTAAAAAATCAGAACTACGATTTAAATTGCAAGCAAACCCCCATTTTTATGTCAATAAATATTGTTTAACATAATTTTTAGAGTTTACTGAGACTCTGTGGTGTCGCATCACAGCGGAGGCACAATAGTAACGCCGGTTACACACTGGGCGGTTTCTGCCGCGGCGGCGAAACTGCCGTCGCCGCCTCGAAAAAAAGTCGAGCTTACACATTCAGCGGAAAAAATACCGCCAACATCGAGCGGCAAAATTACTGCCACGTATGATCAGTAGCCAAAATAATTCTTGTAGTTCTTCATCGCAAATGTGTTGTGACTTCTCTGTTTCATGAGTGTTCAGTTAATTGTATTTTGCACATTTTTCAAAAGTATATTATTAAGTGTTCAACTTGAAATGGAAAGGCAACAACTTTTACCACTTTTGTTGTACCGTCGACGGAAAAGAAGACAGCAGAGGAATCGCCTTGCTTGGATTCATTGGAATGAACATTTTTATTAAATCGACAGCGATATACAACATATTACAGTTTTTTCCTTGTCATCCAAAGTCTCAAAATCCCCCCTAATCTCCATTCACACTTCCACGCTATCCTTGTTGCATCTCGATCCTTAAATATGTCGAGGGTTTTGTCCCACAAAACTGGCCTCTGTTCTACAAATGATATTAACAACTCATTGTCTATTAACTTACTCATTTTCTCACACTCGTCAACCACAAACACTTGAAACAATAAATAAATGTTATAAACAGCTTACAAACTTTACAACAAGACACAAATTAAAAGGCTGATTTTCAATGACCTCTGACTTGGAGCAACTGGGAAAGATGACTGATCAGCGGCGACGGTAGACAACCGCCAAATGTGTTAACGCCCATTTGGTCACGTACACCACTGTTTAGACAAGAGCGGCAAAACCACTGCCAGCCGCAGTGGCAGTGGACGGCTGCACAGCTGCCGCCAACGGCAATATAACCGCGCGGCGTTTCTGCCGCCCAGTGTGTAAGCTTCCATGCAAATCCATAGACTACTGCTCGAACGGCGGCGACGACGAAATTACCGCCCCGGCAGGAACCGCATAATGTGTAACGCGCTTTAGGCGATCGCTCAAGGAGGGGTGGAACCCGGGATTAACAGTTAAAGATGGGATACTTGCGGGGGGGAGGGGGGCAGCAGTTGCCGATCTCGCCCAGGGCGGCAAAGTCCCTAGGGCCGTGCCTGGTATGGTTTTAGAAAAAATAATTTAAAAATACAATTACTATATAAAGCTACGTTTACACCAGAGTTATTAATAAAATGTTAATAACTTGATCCTTATAGATTCTATTAGATTGAACTTAACTTATCATACACAGCGATGAACATATATATATATATGTGTTTGTCAAGCTCCGTTCAAGTTATTAACATTTTGTTAATAACTTTCGTGTAAACGCAGCTTAACATAATGGAGTTGACAAAATATTTCATACATGTAGCCCATTGCTGCAGCGTTCTCAGCCTAGAGAAAATGCAATATGGAAGTCTTATTCAAGCTAAATTTTCCTCCCATAATATTCAACATAATCAGATGAATATTGTCTTACACCTTTTACTTTTAATCACTTGATTACACATGATATTACTATTTCAATCAATTTGAAAAAACTCGAAAATCGCATGAATCAGATGAAGAATGTAGTTGGAAGTTCTAGGTCATAAAAGGTGGTAGAATTACCATTATTTGTTTTTGAAAAGTCAAAACTTTTCTTAAACTCTCCTACAACATTTATCTGAATAGTTCAAGATTAATTTGTTTACTACCTATTGATCACATTAAGTGATTACAATATTATTATAGATGTAATGCTTACAAGCATTACAGTTCTAGTGTAGATTTGAATTTTGCTCCTTCAGTAAAGGAACAAAATGTCGACTGCGTGTACCTGGTATTTATAGAGCCCTAGGATTATTTAGTTACACATCAATGACGTCATAGTACAACCAGCCGGATGGCAATTCGTCTGTTCTTATGATGTCATAAGGACGGTCAGTTTGCTGAACGGTCACTTTGCAGGACGGTCAGTCAGTTTGTAAGACGGTCAGTTTGTAGGGCGGTCAATTTACAGGTCGGTCAGTTTGTAGGTTGGTCAGATCTTCGACCATTAATATAATAGACACAACTTCCCAATACTTCCACAATACATTGGGCTAGGGAACTATAAATACCAGGTACGCGCAGTCGCCATTTTGAGTCACAGAAGAAGGAGCCAAATTTAAATTATATCCCTATACGCAATGTTGTAGTCTATGGTTTTGGACAGAATTTACATTGACATCACTGAAGAACTGGAGTGGCTAATAAATTGATGACAATATTTTTCCAAAAAGGATACATTCAGAAATTAAGTATTGTTCAGAACAAACAATACCCAGTCTTTATGTTATGTATCTCATATTTATTTTTGTTTATCTTGTTACCATTGTATTCTTTTGAAATTGGTGTATACCATTGGAAATATAATAAATAAATAAACAAAATGAAATGATTTGTATTCAATTAAATAAAACCCGGTACTGTACAAAACTAGTCCAGCTGTAGTCTTTCAACTCTGTGCCTCAGCATTATTAGTTTTCAAAAGGTGCAGTCTTCAGGGAAAAGTTTCTATCACTCATAATTAATAATCTACTCACTACTGTATGAATTATTATTAGATGTAAAAATCACCAATACCACAGTAGGCCAGTAAATTATTCATATCAGTCCGATTTTGGATGAGAAAAAGATATAGGCCTAGGTTATAATACTACTGTAGCTTGCACAAGCTTGGAAGACTAGCCGTTATAAGTGTATTTTAATAGTGAGTCTTCTTAGCCACTAGGATTGGTATTTTTTGAAGACAATATTAGTATTCATTATAGAGTTCATGATATCAAGAAGAATTTGTAAGTAAGCCTATAAACTAGTGATAATATTGTAAACCAAGCTACTGCTCAGCTTCAACACTTACCTATATTAGGTACCTTATAATAGTTATGGTAGCCTACAGTTTGTAAGTTCACATTATAATTGTCAATTATTAATGTAATATTGTTTTTAGATAATCAATTAGTAAAATAGAAAATGCTTTCAACGTAGAGTAATAAATCTGAAGCCAAATTGCCTTTATTTTTTCATCTGTGGGAAATCTAAACAAGCATAACCCTTTCTCTGTTTTATTGGCACAATTTATTGCCGAGCACCCTACCATATTCAATGAATTAGAATTATTAAAAATATCAAAATATAATCACCACTGTCAAAGCAAAGCAATACAAGCCATTGAAATGAATGCTATGCTATGACTCAAAATGGCGACTGCGTGTACCCAGTCTTTATAGTTCCTTACATTGGGCAGACAAACCACTCTCTGTCTCAGACAGCACCGCATCGCGCATGTGTTAGCAACGGGTTTTTCCCGTTCCATTCAGTCAGTTCTTTGAATGTAACGTTCTTTGTGATGATGGTTACCGAGCACTGTAACTGGAGCCAATTGTCATTCTATTTGATGAAGATTATTATTATCCAATGATGATTTATCATTAAATTCAATATAATAATCAATATATTATCATTTTATTAAATAAAAGAAAGAGTACTTTTGAAAAATATAATTAATAAAATATAACAGTTGTTATTTAACTGATGTTAAAAAAAACTATAACTAAGTCAGCATATTATCATTCCAAAACAAAAACCGAACCCTCAACCTCCCCTTTTACATTTAAAACATCAATAAACATAACTATTTGAAAAACCTCTAATCCCTTCCAGCATAATGCAATTTCAAAGCAAAATCCTAACCTATCTTTCCACCTTTGAAATATCAAAAAGCATAATTCTACCTGGACCCTAGCCCTTTCTAGCATATTGCAATTTTAAAGCAAAAACCTAACCTAACCTTATGAAACATTGTTGAATATAATCCAAAAAACCTAACCACTAACCCCTAACCCCTTCACATTTGAAACATCAAAAAACATAACTCTAACTGCACCCTAGCCCCTTCTAGCATATTGCAATTTCAAAGCAAAAACCTAACCTATCCTAATAACTAACTTCGCTCTCTACGAAAATAAAGGCAGTAATTCAATTCAATTCAATTCAATAACACATTATTAAATATAACCTAAATTAAACCTAACCTCTAACCCTTCCACATTTAATTCTTTAGATTTATCTGTCATCTTTAAAACAAAGCATAAACATGTGGTTTATTTCATGAACATGTTCACAAACATGTGGTTCATTTCATGAACATGTTCACAAACATGTGGTTCAAAGCAAAATCCTAACCCCTCAACCTATCCTTTTACCATTGAAACATCAAAAAACATAACTCTACCTAGACCCTAGCCCCTTCTAGCAAATTGCAATTTTAAAGCAAAAACCTAACCTATCCTAATAAAACATTATCAAATATATACCCTTTACACTATACACTATCCCTTTTACATTTAAAACATCAATGAACATAACTATTTGAAAAACCTCTAATCCCTTCCAGCATATTGCAATTTCAAAGCAAAATCCTAACCTATCTTTCCACTTTTGAAAATATATCAAAAAGCATAATTCTACCTGGACCCTAGCCCTTTCTAGCATATTGCAATTTTAAAGCAAAAACCTAACCTAACCTTATGGAACATTATTAAATATAATCCAAAAAAACCTAACCACTAACCCCTAACCCCTTCACATTTAATAATTTAGATTTCAGAGCAAAATCCTAACCCCCTAACCTATCCTTTCACATTTGAAACATCAAAAAACATGACTCTACCTGCACCCTAGCCCCTTCTAGCATATTGCAATTTCAAAGCAAAAACCTAACCTATTCTAATAACACATTATTAAATATAACCTGAATAAAACCTAACCTCTAACCCATTCACATTTGATACTTTAGATTTGTTCGTCATCTTTAGAACAAAACATAAACATTTGGTTCATTTCATGAACATGTTCACAAAAATGTGGTTCATTTCATGAACATGTTCACAAACATGTGGTTCAGAGCAAAATCCTAACCCCCTAACCTATCCTTTTACCTTTGAAACATCAAAAAACATAACTCTACCTGGACCCTAGCCCCTTCGAGCATATTGCAATTTTTAAGCAAAAACCTAACCTATCCTAAAAAACATTATTAAATATAACCTAAATAAAACCTAACCCCTAACTCTTTCACATTTGCAAATCGTACACTACCATTATAACGTGGACCTCACTATAGATACTCAAAGAATACTTTTGAATAACTATGTTATAACTGTGACTGTTGCTGGCCGTTACTCTGTTTCTGAGACAAAGAGAAGCACCTTTGGGCAGAAGCAAACATAAACAGCCGTATGACGTCACATGAAGGAGCAAAATGGCTGGATATTCTTGTACGGTATAGGCACGCTATCATATTTTTGTATTTTAATCAATTACCAGATGGTGATTACTTTAAAAAATGGTGAGAAGTTGCTGTGCTTATAACTGCACGGAGAGTGCAGTTATAAAAAAGGAAGTGGGATTTCTTTTCACAGGTAAGTAATTATCTAAGTTACATTCTTTTCAAATTAGGCTCAAGTTATCATTCAATAAGTCAATGTTAATGAAGAATGCAAACGTGAATTTGCTTGTTGTCCTTGTATAAAAAGGTATTTCAATGCCTGCAGCCGATTTACAGATTCTAAATTTTATCATTTGATTTTGCATACAAAAATATTAATATAATGTTTAATGAGTCCATTCACGGTAGCTAGGTTACAACTGCTTTGTTTACAATGTGAAATTCTTAGGTAACTAAATCTTGGATAATTTACCCTAATCGGATAATTATTGTATTATGAAGAAGCTAATAATTTAGAGCTATAATGCATTGAATTTTGAAAAGAAAAACAAGCATGCAAGTTGATCAGATTCCATCTACAAAGAGCTAATAATAGGTTCCTTGGATAGGTTTCAATTATTAACTTTATCATTATTGATTCTCTTGTACAGGCTCAAGATTATGTTATAGATTGTGTGCATAACATACAATAATTCTTGAATTTTCAATAAGTCTATTCATACTTGTTCATAGATTCAAGAAGCAAGTTATTATCGGCTTGATTAAGCCCTGAAATAAATTTCAATACAACATAATCTGTTTAAATACGTTTACTAGGCAGACTTTACATATGCAATTATATGAATAAATAATGGATAAATTAACTTCCATAATTAATTTTTCAAGTAGAATAATAAATCAGTTCAAATTCTTATTCAGAAGCTATGAAAGTGCTCATTTAGCATAGGCTGATTATGGCGTGTAGCTCGAAGGCTCTCTCATGTGACGTCACACACCCAATTCATGTTTGCTTCAGCGACTACGCTCAAGCCGTGTCTATTATAATATTAATGGTCGAAGGGTCAGATGATATACACCCCCTATCAGCATCTGCATTCTGCTATTTCTGTATGTCTCTTGTCTTGTCTTCCTGCATGTGTTCGAGTCGCCTAAGAAACGCGAATTTCACTAGCAGACTTTGGTAGCGGAAACAGTGATAAGACAGAGCTACCAACTAAACCTGGTAACCGCTACTGTAGCGGATGGATAGCGGTTCTTGTTAGCTAAAACCTCTGTATCACTTCCTATTCCTACTTAACCGCGAATTTTTAATTTCAATTACGAGTTTAATACATTGCGAATTATATTAATTTACTAGGAATAAATTTGTTTGATGGATGAATTACGAGACTAAAATTTTGATAAAATATGCTGTTACGATCATGCTGAAATGAACAAAAAATATGATTTGACTGACAAAATTGATCTTTTGATAATTATTGAGATTTAGTTTTTCAAATGCCAGGTTCGATTATTATTTTTCATCAAGCTACAAAACTTAGCCTACTTCATCAAATAAAATTGAATGATGGTGGCTAATTCCTAGATAAATAATATCCTTCCTTATTTATCCAGCATATTGTTGAATTGAAAATTAGAAAGATCTAAGCAAGTCTAAGCAGCTTATCACCAAATAAAATTGAATGATGGTGGCTAATTCCTAGATAAATAATATCCTTCCTTATTTATCCAGAATATTGTTGAATTGAAAATTAGAAAGATCTAAGCAAGTAGATAAATAACATTACATTTTAAAAATAATAATTGCAATATGGAAACAAATTTACCGTATATATTCACTTCTCCTTATATGGCCATCAAAATTGATAGAATGAATAAAAATTCTCAAGTAATTTATTGAAATGTTTGATTATAATATTGATTAATTTTTCAATTACAGTAACTTAATTAATTGAAAATGGCAACGAAAAATAGTCGATTCATGTCCTGGTAAATTGATGAAACTTTTTGAAAGCTATATAGGTAACTTACTTGCAATGAGAATTTTTATTTCATTCCGTTTTCAGTAATATTATGAGGATTTTTTTCATAAATATTACTGCCAAGCAGGGCTAGATTCAAACCGGTGCACAACAGAGCGGAACACTATTAGTACCTACCTAGGCATATATTCAGCAGTTTAATTTTATCCCAATTGATACATTTAAGAGAATTTAAATCCTATTCTAATCCTGTATATGTTATGTTTGCTGTCTTTCAACTAAAACTGAAACATGAAAATGAATTGTCATCATGATATAAAATACTATTTACCTAATGCTGATGATTTTTATTTAAACCTGACACAGGAAAAATTTCGTTTGAATAGTAATCAAAATTGATACAAATTGGCCAATTTTATTAGATAAAGAAAAAACTTCCCGGGGGAAGACTACAGTATACTCCCTTCCACATGAGAGGCATTCCATACCCTCCCGGAGCATAGCTCCGGTACTCTCTTGTGTCAAGTATCAAATAATTAAAAATGCTTTTTTAGATTTCTATTTAAAAAAATATTATGCACATAATTATACAGCCTACCTGTAAGGGCCTACAATATAGAATGCAGTTATTATATGAGATATTATATCTTATCACTCAAAACGATGAAAGATTCACGGCTGCTACCGTACTCCTTTAAACCAGTGACCACACTTGAACTGGCTCTGCTTAAAATCGAACCCCACCTTTGAATAATATTATATCATATCCATCAAAAATAATGATAATTATATTATATCCTTTCCATGTCCACATCATCATTTCACATACTGTACCCGCTCTTTCGAGGAACACGTTCAGTAAAAAACTTCCACAAAAAATTGGAAAAACAGACTATCATAAAAATTTTTAATTCTTAATAACGTATAAATCATTTGCGCTCTTTATTTATTGTTTGAAAATTATATTTTAGTTTTTTATATCGACATCTTCTTTACTTATTGAATAAAATCTCAATGCCCATTGCAACTTCAAATTCAAAATAATTAATCACAGTTATATCTATGCAATATGCAAGTGCAAATAAGACAAAAAACTCACGTCCCTTAAAATAAGAGTGCCGTCTCTGGTGGATGTGCTGCCACATTTCCACTTGTTCGTCAAGTAAATTTAAGGGCTCATTTCCGAGCTCGGGATTCAGCTAAGTTCTAGACTTTAAACAGCTGGAGCCAGAAAATTGGCTTTGCGAAAAAGGGCGTATTCGTAGTTTTTATGGTAATCTTCATTTTTCTCATTTCTATAATTATTGGAGACGTTTATTGCCTTGACGAAATGATACATTTCTAAATAATTCAAAATAGATAGCTGAAACTTTACACTATTTTCACTTTATTTTATTTTGTGTTAAATTTTATAGTTTTTCAAAATTTAATTTAAACGTGGACTACGACGACGCCCCATTTTGGAAAGCCAATTTTCTGACTCCAGTTGTTTAAATTCTAGAACTTAGCTAAATCCCAAGCTCAGAAACTGGCCCTAATATTTTATATTTTCAAATCACTCCAATAATTATTCCAGTCCGTTCATTCCATTCAGCTGTATGTATGAGTGAATTAACGAAGTTGATAAAGTGTGACCCATTAAAAAAATATGATTCCACCTCTTGGCAGGATATAATTAGCAACGTCCCGTCCGAATCCCTCCTCACAGGGATAATAAACCGATTTTCAGTAGCCGCTACCAGGTCTAGTAGACGCCAAAAGTAGATTTAAATAATAACAATAGAGTACTTAGAGTGAGAAAACGGAAAAAATGACATGAATTCAATAATTATAATTATAATAATAATGCTGTTTAATTCATAAATAGTAAAAATAGACTCAATTACAATTTTACGATATAATTCTAAACAAAAACACTTATTTTAGAGGCAAAATAATCAAATTGTTAAAAAAGGTCACCATTACACTACTTCAACAAACAGAGTGCCCAAATATTAGATTTTATCAACTTGTAGGTTATACAATTCAAGAGATTTAGGTTATTACAGAATGACCCAAAAAGAATGGTCGGCTTTTAAGTGACTATAACTTGAATAATTCCCAACATACATTTTATTTCTATATATTATGAGCTTGTTCAATTGTCTAATTTCAGAAAACGTCATAATTAACAAAATTGCTTCAAAGTCGTTGACGTTCCATTAGGTGGCGTGATTATCTTTTGGCCTTTGTTTGCCGCTCTTTCTTTACAGTATCACGTATGTTAATTATGACGTTTTCTGAAATTTGACAATTGAACAAACACAGAAATATAGAAAACTAAATGTATGTTGGAAATTATTCAAGTTATAGTAATTTAAAAACCGACCATCCTTTTTGGGTCATTCTGTATCTTACAACAACACAAAACATTCAAGTAAAAACACAACGTTCACATTACACATATAAGGAACTAATTTTATCATCGGAAGAAACATAAATTATCAGCCATACTAAATTGGGATATTTATTGGGAACAATATTTTCAATAAGTCAAAATCACACTGATCATCCAGAAGCGAAATGGTAGTTGCAATTCAATACAGAAATGGGATTAGTGTTAATCTAGCTCTAGAAGATCCACATTTACGAGTAACATTTTGAATGAATAACGAAACACACTAAAAAAACTGGTTATTTATCTAGTAATCAGTCTGCTACTATTTACATTTTATTCTACATACTACTATATTCATTTCATTTACATTTATGACAGACTGGCACACTGTCAAACGAGAGAAGGAGGTCATTTCAAGCATCTTTTAAAATGAAATGTTAGTAGCAGACAGATTACTAAATAAATAACCATGTTTTTCAATGTGTTTCGTTATTCATTCAAAAAAGTGTTGATTTAAGTTTCATTACTCTACCTATCATTTCTTTACAAACTAAAACTTTAATCAGCCGCCATTTTTGATAGAAGTATCATAGAACATTTTTATTGATGCCATCATTCTAGTTTTAAAAAAGCATTTAAAATGATATAGCACACAATGGGTGTAAACAATATTAGAGTTACAACCCCTAAGTCACCCCCTTCCTTATGAGGGGTTGAAATTCAGTTGTATGTCAAAAGGTAGAGAATTCGTCCAATAACTTATCCTGAAAGTTACAGTATTATAACTACAACAGTCTCCAACTTATTGAAGGGTTCCCATACGTTATGACTTACTCTGTATAAATACATTTTCAACTCAACTAACTTAACTATATGATATGTGTAGAATAATAGTTTCTTCGTGTAGATACCTCTCCAGCCGCTTCCAGTAGAATGTAATTATCAATTTGAAAAACAACTTCCTCACTTTACCAAAAGCGGCCCAGAGAGCCTTGTTTGTCAGCTATCTTGTTAACAATAAGTTAATACAAAAGTGGTAAGTCTTTTTTCCTATTACATGAATATTAATTTCATTTATTGACTGATGGAAATATCGGTATGGATCGCTAACGATTTTTCATCACTGTATAAAAAAAATTTTATTAGAATAAATTTATGTTTAAGTAACTTGAAAGTAAAGCAACTAGGAGACATAATTATAGGGCCGGCTTCCGAGCTCGAGATTTAGCTTAGTTCTAGACTTTAAACAGCTGGAGTCAGAAAATTGGCTTTCCGAAATGGAGCGTAGTCATGGTTTTTAAGATATTTATTTTCTCATTTCTAAAATGTTGGTAACGTTTTTTCTTGACTAAATGAAGCATTCCTAAATAATTGAAATAGCTGAAACTTGACACAATTTTCTAGTTATTTTATTTTGAGTTCAACTTTCTAGTTTTTCGAAGTTTAATTTAAACGTGGACTATGACGAGGCCCCGTTTCAGAAAGCCAGTTTTCTGACTCCAGCTGTTTAAAGTCTAGAACTTAGCTAAATCCCGAGCTCGGAAACCGTCCCTTAAAATTTTTTATGGTAAACTTCATTCACATTGATCTGGCAAAAACCCATGCACAATTCTGGGTGATTCATAACCGGACAAAGATAGTTCAAGAAACATAAATTCGGGTTGACTGTCACCTTTTCAAGTAATTCATCTAGCACTTCAATCTCAAGGGTTTACTATAAAATGAGGATTATTGACATATCGGATATGTTATCAATTGACTTATTATAGCATGGTGATCCAAGTCTGAGCAGAAGTAATCTATGATGGAGCCTGGTTTATGATGATAGTGATGGAGCCTGGTTTATGATGATGGTGATGAAAATTGGATTAAGAGATGAAATCACTAGATGGTGATGTTCTAGTTTGTGTGGTATAATAGCAAGTTCCGTTGAAGCGGCGACAAACCAGTTCAACTGAAACAGGAGAAAAAGCAAGTAGAAACAACAGCAGAATATTCAGGTCAATTCAGGTCAAGAAGGCATATTCAATTTTTAATTTCAATACTTGGGTACTTGCTTACTTGCTGCAACTACTGTGGGTTTGGGCCTCGGTCATTCTATGAATTTTGAGCTATATAAGAAAACAACAAGAGTTTGGCACTAACCATTTTAACAATATTCAAACTTGGACTCTTCAGAAACACTCACATACGATTTAAGAAAACTCACTATATTTGAACTCACAGGCACAAATAATTTCCTGATTCTTCTCCTACTAACTCTATAAAATTTGATTTCCTATTTATATATATAAAAATTACTGATAACTGAAATTTGTCAATTTGTCCCTCTGAATGGGAAATTGACCCATTCAGAGGACCGAGGCTCGCAGACCGTTACACGATGTTTTTCTGGTTACGTCTCAATTCGGACTGTGGCCTTTTCACTGAAAATTATTCCCCTTCCACTAGCGTTGAGCATAACTTTCAGTGGAAAAGCCAAAGCTTCAAAAAAATCAACGTTTGTACAATTCCCAAATACAGAAGCTTTTTCGACATGAAATTGAAATTGTATTTGAAAAATGCTCGAAAATTGCTTTAATTTTGACAACTAAGCAACAAGTTAGCAAATTCAATAAAAACATGGTCAATTCTCACACTAAAAGCTCAAGGTTCAACACAAGGTAAAAATCAAAGTTCATTCAATTCAATAACCTGCAAAAGAATATAAGATACACAGAAAAAACAACTACAATAAAATCCACTCAATATCACACTATTACATTTTTCAACAATATAAGTATGAAATATTCACAATACAGACAATTAAAACCTACAAAACTACAATATGAGATATCCAAAAACTGTATAAAGAATTTTTTGACACTGCCAACTGAATGAAATTTTGTAAGTTGTGATTACAGTAGGAAAGAAATTCTTGTTAGGATGTAGTAAGTTTAATGAGCTCACCCATCATCTTTCGTTTATCATCATCGCTCATATATTTTCTATGATATGCACAACCATTCTATAGTGAGGTCCACGTTATAATGGCAGTGGATAAAGATAACAAAACAACGTTGCCAATCCTCTGTCTTGTCAATGCCTTCTATAGATGGTAGCTAATACAGGTTTATTGATATAATATTAACTGTCAATTCTTGTTTAAAATATTCAATTTTATTTTATTAAGCACTGTTTTGTAGAGTGAGAGGACTGTATCTAAATTATTATTGTATTTAATGAAAATACTTGCCAAGCTGGAATTAAAAGAAATATTTACTGTGAGCAAAGCTACGGAAATTCTCAAATTAGTATAGATAATAGACTCACCAGTTGTAATTTTTATATATGCCAAATTATCAATTATAAGGTATTGGAATCGAAATACAGAATGGAATATAGAAATGAGAAGGATAAATACCTTTGGGAAAGGAAATACCTTTCTGATATTCTGACACTGTGGCCTGGCAATGATTACAAGCTGCTTGGCAATATTAATTTCACTGCTCCTTGCTTCTCCCAAATATTCACAACATTCATTAAACACTTCAATCAATTATTGACTTATAATGTCCGGCCAGACAAATAACAAATAACAAATAAAGTGAGCCGGCACGGTATGGCTTTGTACACTCTTGACTCAGTCTGCTTTCTTTCCCGACTGAGAAGAAAGCCTGGGCTGACGACAGTTTTCGACAATCCACCGCCAGGAGGCAGCACCGCATGGAACAGCGCTACATGGACGCGCTCAATTCAAGAATGGCCACAACATTCCCCCCCCACCTGAAAAGATATTTTTCAGCTAGGGCAAAGACAAAAATGATGATTATATAATACAAAAATCCAAACATGCAACCACAATCAAGAACACAAAAAAAAACCAAGATTCATGACTACACCCTCCACTATTGAGTGGGTAGTGGGAAAAGTTTAGTGACTGGTCGTTTAAGACACCCATTCTTCAAACGCACCAGAGCCACTCTCACTTGGCCGTCCATCCCTGGAAAAACTTGTTCCACGATACCTAGTGGCCACTGCAATGGAGGGAGGTTCGGCTGATCCACAATTACAACAGTGCCTACTTCAAGTGGAGTAGACGATTTCCACCATTTTCCTCGTTCCTGAAGCTCATGAAGATATTTTACTCGCCACCTGCGCCAAAAGGATTGCACTAGTTGATTCACCAGCTGAAAGCGAGTAAGACGATTGACAGGAGAATCAACAACATCTTCCATTGGAAAAGCTTTCAATGGGGTAAGTTTGAGAAAATGTGCTGGTGTTAATGCAAGTGGTTCACTGGGATCTTCACTCATAGAGCACAGTGGTCTCGAGTTCAGTACAGCTTCAACCTGAACTAAAACGGTATTCATCTCTTTGTACGTTAACAATTGAGTACCAATCACACGAAATAGATGTGATTTTGTTGCCTTTATGTTCGCTTCCCAGATGCCACCAAAATGGGGTGCTCCTGGCGGAATAAATTTCCAGTCGATTCTATAATCGGACAAATCACCTATAAGACTGGTTTGGAACGTAGAAGAGTTAACAAATTTCGAAAGCTGAACTAATTGCTCGTGAGCGCCAACAAAATTGGTTCCACAATCTGAGTAGATTACTCTACAAGGCCCACGTTGAGACAGAAAACGTTGAAAAGCAGCCAAGAATGCTGGAGTAGACAATTCAGAGACGAGTTCAATATGTACTGCTTTTGTAGACATGCATACGAACAGACATATATAGGCCTTCAAAATGACGGGATTACATCGTTTAGCCATAGTAACTCATATTGGTCCAGCGTAGTCAACTCCACAATGCTCGAAAGGTTTCAATTGCATTACTCTACTAGCCGGTAAATTACCCATTTTAGGGGGTGAAATCTTTGGTTTACACCGAAAACATTTATTACAAAGATAAACACATTTACAAACAACAAGACGACCAGACAGAATCCAAAACTTTTGCCTGATTAAGGATAACAGCAGACGGGGCCCAGCGTGACAATTCTTCACATGAAAATTATTCACCAATAACATGACAAAATTGTCTTTTTTCGGCAAGATGATTGGATGACAATTATCAAAACCAAGATTAGCTGTTGACAATCGACCGCCGACGCGAATCACTTCATTCTCTAGGAATGGAGACAAACGCTGCATACAAACTGAACAACACTTTCCTGTTTTCAATTGAGACAATTCATTAGTAATAAAATGGATTTTCTGTACTAGTCTACATAGTTACATTTCAGATACATTCAAATCAGACTCACCCTGTTTAGGTAATACACGAACAAATTTCAAAATCACAATTACTACATGTAACAAACATTGGTAGCTTGAACAGCGTTGAATCAATGAATATATCACATTATCACAAGTCGCATCTGTGTGAAGGGTTGTGAGAACATTAGTTTTAGCTTCCGGTGGATTTTCAACTTCGACAAAGTCCACTTTCACTGGCCAACTATTTTCCTCTTTTTCCAACCAAGTAGGGCCGTTCCACCACAATTTATGACTCACAAGCTCGCCTGGTGTTAAACAATGTGACGGACGTAAACGGAATAAACGTGACAAACAATCTGACGGATTCTCTGAGCCACTAATGTGCTTCCACTGTTGCACGTTACAATCTTGAATTTTCGATACACGATTTGAAACTAAAATGGTCCAGCCTGACGGTGGGGCCTGAATCCAATAGAGAGCCACCGTTGAGTCTGATAAGGCTATCACACGAGACACACGACACCTTTCACTAATGATGTTATAGGTAGTATGCAACAACTCCGCCAATAATAGCGCAGCACATAATTCCAGTCGCGGAATGGAAACTGATTTATTTGGAGCGACTTTGGATTTTCCACACAGCAAAGTGATAGTTGGTGGTGATCCATCATCACATTGACTCTTAAGATAAATGACAGCTCCAAGTGCTTGTTCTGATGCGTCACAAAATCCAATTAAACTAATTCTTGCATTCAAATACACTCCGAGATGACGAGGAATAGAGATAGTTGATAATAAATCAAACTCATTTTGACATACTTCCCAGCGTTTCGTGACTGATAACGGTGGTGTCTGATCCCAACCAACTCTGCATTGCCACAATTGTTTGATCAGACACTTCAATAGTAACGTGAGAGGAGCAAGAAACCCCATTGGATCGTAAAATGAGCAACTGCTGAGAGTATCTTACGTTTGGTCGCTATCTCTCTAGTATGATTGACAACAAAGTGAAACGAATCGACAACTGGTTGCCATCTCAAACCTAGAATTGATAACGAATTTTCAAAATCAAAATTTTTAGCTACAATTGATGTGTCATTCTCGTGCATATATTCCATCAATTCAGCCAAATTGGATGCCCATTTTGTTAATTGAAGCCACCTCGCTTGAATAGCTCCTTGGTCTGACTATAAATATCGTTAGCATCTGATAAAGAAGGTACTGAAGTGACAAGATTGTCGACAAACATATCACTCGGTATGCGTGTGGATGCAGCAGGGAAATTATCACCTTCTTCTTCTGCCAAGCAGTGTACTGTACGTAAGGCCAAATACGGCGATGAAGACACTCCAAACACGACACAATTCAACTCATAAATTTCAATTGGATCCTCGATAGAAAATCTCCATAGAATACGCTGGTATCTTCGACATGATTCTTCCATCACGATTTGACGATACATCTGACGTATGTCAGCTATCAATGCCATTTGAAATAATCGAAAATTGAGTAACACAACAAAAATATCCGTTTGCAATTTTGATGCAACATGCAATATTTCATTTAACGATAGCGATGTGGTGGTCTTAGCACTAGCATCAAACACAATACGAATTGGCGTTGTGGAGCTGCTTGCTTTAACAATTGCATGATGTGGGATGTGATAACCACTCTTATCAGACTGATTGGTTATCAATGACATGTGTCCTGTTTCAAATAGTCTTTCAATATTTCGTGATAGGCAACACGCGATGTAGAATCCAACTCCAAACGTCTTTCCAAATTCAAAAAACGTTGTTTGGCAGAATTATACGAGTCACCCAAATTATCAGGGGATTTCAACCATGACAATGAAACGATAAACCTCCCCGATTCAGTACAACAAACAGATGAAACGTAGTTATTCTCACAATCGACTTCTTGAGGTTTTAGCGGCCGTGTTGAGGCAGGGCACTCTTCCAATTCCCAAAATTTTTGAACCATTTTATCCAATGAAAGATTGCACACAACATGACTGCTCGTATTACACGACGACGACAAAACCGGAGCTCTTCCCATGAGGATATAACCCAAAAGACTGTCTATAGCTGTAATCTCATTCACCTTTCCCAATAATATTCAGCACCAATAATCACATCAATTGTATTCGGTGAATAGAATTGTTCATCAGCCAATTGTAATCCACTCAAATGAGACAATTTAGACCTATCTATTTCACAAGAGGGCAACCGTTCAACAATACTCTCTACCACGAGAGACTTGACGGAGAAACAAATATCTGAGTCAATTCTAGATTGAAACGAGAAGCATGTACGTCCACGTACAACCGTCTCCTTTCCTCCAAAACCGTGAACAACAGTATTCAATTTACTAATTGGAAGATTCAATTTTTTACAAGCACTGGATGTAATAAAATGCTATTGAGAACTGCTATCCAACAAAACATGAAGTTCATGTAATCCACCAGATGAACTTTTCACTAACACCCTAGCAGTAGACAAAACGACAATGCTATTACTATACCATTAGTAGCAGAATAACAGGTGACAGAAACACTCGCAGACTCTACACAACTTTTAGACTCATTCAACCCGAAATGTAGCAATGTGTGGTGCATCTGGTTGCATAAAGAACACGTTTTATTACTCTTACAAGCTCTACTCGAATGAGTATCCTCCAGACAACGAAAGCAATACAAAATTTCTTCACAAAAGCGTATCTTTCTCTAGGGGTCTGTTTCAGGAATAGAATGCAATCAACAAATTTATGACCCTTTTTTGAACAACGCAGACAGCTCACACCTCTCTCAGCTTTATTGAGATCAGTTGACAATTCATGGCTGGGTGAATGAGTAACAAACACCTTTGAACTCGAATGAGAGTGAGTTTTGAAATTTTTGGAAGCAGACTGAGTCTCTTTTACAACAGAATTACTTGACAAATTCAACAATTTATTATCATCAAACGGCAAAGATTTAACCTGTTTTTGTATAAAAGAGACCAAGTCATCATAAGATGGAACATCTTTATCTATTACTGCTGCCTCAAATGCACGCCTTGTTACAGGATCTAACAGCTTCAATGCGTGATACAAGAAAATAATATCTGTAAGATTGACTCTTCGCAAACGTTTCAAAGCCGAGATTGGCGCACAAAATTGATCAAGAATTGCAGTCAGACCACACCTACTTTCGACTTTAAGAGCCTCGAATTCAAAAATCTGTTTCAAATAGGCTTCAGTCTGAGATCTCGTGTCCTGATAACGAGTAACCAATGATGTCCATATATTTTGGTAATTGGCCCTAATGGGCGATACATGCTGAATAAGATTAGCCGCTACACCACTTAATTGTGAGAATAAATACTGTATCCGCTGTTGATTGGTCAAAGATTCGTTATCATGGACTAAAACCTTGAACAACTCATAGAAACTGGCCCATTTCAATTGGTTCCTGTCGAAAGTCGGCAATTCTATATGTGGCAAATTAAGATCAGGATTCGATTGAGTAACTGCTGAAACTGTGGGATTTAATACAACTTCAGTTTCAGCTGATTGATTTAATTTTTTCAATGCCTGTTTAATGAAAGCCACTAAATCGAGATGAGCATCTGTGAATTCAGGAACATAATCCTCTTTCAACTCAATTTCCAACTCTTGAATTCTTAAGACGCAACTTTCGAATTCCTCCAATGTCTTCGGAAGATTCTCTCCTAAGATTATGAATTGATTGGCAACCTTTTTATCCTCAATGCCTTTTGACAAGTCATACAAACGCTGAATTCGTAAGAATAAATGTTGTTTTCTTGCTTGCAAGACTTTCAACGTCTTTTCTACCTTGTCTGTCATATTAACCAACAAAATGACATAAAAAACAAATACTATACAAAATGACAAAAAACGAAAGGCAAAATAGGAACAATAAAAGAACATCCAATTCGATGTTTCTTTACTTCCAATCAGTCGAGTGAAAAGCAGACTCATTCAAGTACAAAGCTATAAAACAATAACTACAATAATATTCATCGTTTATTCGCTGATAATCGATTGATAAAGTTGAATGCTCGACAGAGATAAGAAGATAATGAGGTCGTTCAATTCGACCTTGAGCCTGAACCTGTTTTGAGCGTGTACCGACAAATACAAAAAACTCGTGTATTGAAATAGAGATTCCAACATCTAAATACAAATGATAAATGGAAAAAGCAAGTTTCAAATTCAATAAATTCACTGATTCAATGATAATTAGGCTCGTAGGACCAAAAATGTTTTGTAGAGTGAGAGGACTGAATCTAAATTATTATTGTATTTAATGAAAATACTTGCCAAGCTGGAATTAAAAGAAATATTTACTGTGAGCAAAGCTACGGAAATTCTCAAATTAGTATAGATAATAGACTCATCAGTCGTAATTTTTATAAGTGCCAAATTATCAATTATAAGGTATTGGAATCGAAATACAGGATGGAATATAGAAATGAGAAGGATAAATACCTTTGGGAAAGGAAATACCTTTCTGATACTCTGACACTGTGGCCTGGCGATGATTACAAGCTGCTTGGCAATATTAATTACACTGCTCCTTGCTTCTCCCAAATATTCATGACATTCATTAAACACTTCAATCAATTATTGACATATAATGTCCGGCCAGACAAATAACAAATAACAAATAAAGTGAGCCGGCACGGTATGGCTTTGTACACTCTTGACTCAGTCTGCTTTCTTTCCCGACTGAGAAGAAAGCCTGGGCTGACGACAGTTTTCAACAATCCACCACCAGGAGGCAGCACCGCACGGATCAGCGCTACATGGATGTGCTCAATTCAAGAATGGCCACAACAAGCACGAAATTATATTTTCCAATGATTTCATACTGAATTTTAATGATGAAGATGAAATATTTTGTAAATTTATTATTAATTCAACATTGTTAAAAGACGATCTGGCAACAGAGCAAAGCAAGAAAAAGATAGCGCTATCTGTTTAGTTGAATGATAGACAAGGATAGCAATACCATTGCTAATCAAACACTTCCATTAAAACGTGGACCTCACTATAGGAAGTTGAGTGGTCGCTGAAGAGAATGAATTATTATTCTTTGTAAGCAGGATTATACCAGGGTAATCTTTTTCAACCTCCGATCTCATATCATAAGTCACAGAAGAGCGATAGGGGGGCAACTTTCACAGAGCTGAACAGTTTAATATCATTCCCACCAAACGCCCTGTGATCGATGCGGCCGGATCGTCAATTTTTGACGAGTTATAGAACCACAAACATGGCCGCCTAACTTGAGTCTGCTGCTAAGTGCTAGTTATGTAGCGTTTGTTTTTGCAAGCAAAATGCAAAAGTTCAGCATAAATCTAAAAAATATTTTCATAATGTGTGGTTACCGGAAATCAGATGCATTTATTTTAAGTACCAAGTACTAAATGAAGTAAAGTGAGTAATCAAAGTATCGTTTGTATTGAATACTGTAAGTAGTGAGGGATAATGGCTGCATCAAGTAGATGCTTAATACCAACATAACGATATCACTGAAGAAAGAAAGAAACCAAGAATTAACGGGCCGTTCGTAAGATTTAGAGCCAAGCCATATGAGATGTTTTTCAGACGAGTTGACAGGGCAGGAAGCTCTCAGATTAACTGATTGGGTAGGCGTTTGGAAATCAGCTGATAATTAGCCAATCGGTGCTCATTCCAAAAGTGTGCTCATTCCATTGTCCTAAAAAAGCACATTTAATGGGTGGGGCCAGCCCCACCCACTCAACCGAATGCTTTCGAAATGATGCCAAAAATGTGCTCTTAGAATATGCACTTTAAAAAAAATGTGCTCATTCCCTTGTCCTAAAAAAAGCCCCTGGAAAGGGGCCAGCTTCAAGCCAGCCTCACCCACTCAAGCGAATGATTTGAGAGTGGTACCAAAAAAATGTGCTCTCAGAATATGCACTTTAAAAAAAATGTGCTGATCACCCTCACTGTGAAACCGAGTTTAATAATGACGAGGGGGTGGTGGTGAACAGTCTGAGCTTAATATCATGGCTACTAGTGAAGCAAATCTTAAGAACAAGGTATCAAATGAATTTGCTCGTTATGCATTTTCAGAATATGAAGTTTTTAAAAAATGTGCTCATCTCCATTAAATTGAAATTGGACGAATTTCTAAAGTTGTTTGGCGGGGGGAGTTGTGGTGAACATTCTAATCCTTATATCATGGCTTCTCATTAATTACTGATGTAATTAATGAGTTCTATAAAGCTTTACCACATTGTTGGAGAGTATATTTGTTGAACCTTCTAAATAAGGTTTTCAATAGTCAAATAATACCACATGAGTGGTGCAAGATACTAATGTTGTACTACACAAAAAAGGAGATCCCAATGAGCCTAGCAACTATAGAATTATTACCCTAATCAATACAATTGTGAAAATTCTTACAACAATAGCTGAGATCCGTTTGTCGTTGTGGGCGGAAAATAGCGGTGCTCTTCCAGAAGGACAAAGTGAGTTTAGGAAAGATCGAGGCTGCATTGATAACATCTTCGTCTTACACTCAATACTATTTCAAAATGTAGAATTCCGACATAAGACTATCTATGCATTATTTGTGGATTATGAAGCCGCATTCGATGGAGTACCTCATTATGATCTGTGGTACAAGTTGGGAAGGGTGGAAGTGAGTGGTAAGATTATAAGATTCCTTAGTCAGCTTTACAGACAGGCAGAGCTGGTCCATATGAATGTATCTATCCCAGTAGATAGAGGCGTTTTACAGGGGGATTCTATCAGTCCACTTCTCTTCTCTTTGTATATTTCAGACATAGAACATTACTTTAGAGAGAAAGGTTTATCTGGCATACCTATAGATGATTCCACTGATATTCTAATTCTCTTGTACGCGGATGACATTGTCATCCTTGCAGACAGTACTTCAGACATGAGAAACAAAATAAAATGCTAGGAGGATTACTGTGAAAGTCTGAAATTGAGGGTCAACATTTCCAAGACCAAGATAATTCCATTTCATAAAGGAAGGTTGAGAAAAAACAGACCCTTCTATTATAAGGGTGATGAAATAGAGGTCTGCAATAGATATAAATACTTGGGCTTGGAGTTTAGCTCTTCAGGTCGTTTCAGTGTACACTGCTCATCTATAATATCCAAATCCAAAGGTGTCAGCAAAGTAATGCTACAGGTTTTGAGAAACGCTCGTTCGGATTCATGCAAAATAAAACTGTTTGAAGCAGTAGTCCTTCCGACGGCGGTGTATGGGGCGGAAGTATGGGGCTTGGCCTGTGCTGAGCAAGTAGAGAAAGTTCAACTCTGGTTTTTCAAAAGACTATTGTTTTTAAGCTCACATACACCGAGCTGGGTATTACGTTTGGAGACAGGAAGAGTAAAAATAGTTAATTTGATCATCTTCAACATTTTAACATGGTTGATAAAAATATTAAACATGCCAGAAGACAGGTACCCAAAGATTTACCTTAGAAAACTTATAATTTTGTCAGGAAGTCATTTCTATCAAAACAGAAATAGTCTCAACTGGGTGAATTTGGTAAAGAATCAATTAGATTTCGCCTTTTTCAATACTGATTTGAACCAACAAGGGAATTTGGTAGCATCACTTAGTAGGATGAAATGGGATATTATAAGTAGGCATGGTTTAGCATTGTACGAAGTAGACAAACAGGAAGCATTTAATTCAATTTCTTTCCCATTTTGGAAGGTTTTAAATCCCAATTTTGTTCTTGGCGACCAGCTTAGAATGAGGACACCATTTAAATATATAAGATGTTTTAGACAGCTACGAACGGCTTCGAAGTTTGGTTTTTACCTTTATCTAGAGAACCATGGAATTTACATAGATAGTACTGAGTACTGCCCGCTTTGTAACATGCAGGAGGACGAAACACCCACTCATGTTCTTGTACGCTGCCCGATGTATGTAGAAATAAGACAACAGTTTCTGAATAAATATGTAGCAAACATAGTTAATTATGAAGATAAAGCTCTAGTTCTCCTTTCAAATGTAACACCAGATAAAATAAGATATATATTTACAAATATATTACTAATGTGATTAACGTGCGAAATTACATCATAGAGACTACGAGATGATCTTTTATTTATTTATTTTTTTTAATATCATTGTAATTGTTCATTAATAATCACAAATATTGTTGGAACTGAAGGGTTGTTTTACAGGTTGTTTATAAAGTTGTAGTAGAAGTTGTTGGTGCTTTTGAGGAGCAGGCTACTATTTTTATCTTTTGTTGTAATGTCTAGTCAATATTCAATATCTGAAAGATAGTGTATTGTTTTACTAGTACAGCTTTTTATGTCACGGTGACATGTAAAATTACTCCCCCATATACAATCAATGATATTTTAGTAGCTTTAAATCTGTGTTCTTGTTATTTTTAAGGAGTCTACATCAAACCATTTGATTTCAATAGTGTTATCCAGAATTCAAAGAGGAGTTGATCAATTGTGTTGATGTTGTAATTGTAATTTATGTATTGTTAGTGTACAACTCTTTGTATGGGGCATGACCCTTATGACAAATAAAGCTTATTTATTTATATCATGGCTTCTAGTAGACCAAATCTTATGAAAAAGGTATCAAACAAATGTGCTTGGTATGAATTTTCAGAATATGCAGTTTATAAAAAATGTACTCAAATTATCTTATCCCCGAAATTTATAGACTGACGTATAGCCGCCAGCTGTAAAATATAAACACAACCTGAAAGATAAAGAAACCTTAAGGGTTTGAAAGGTGAAATAACTGAATATAACATGGTATATCATTCTAAATATAAGTATATCAGAATTTTCAAAGTTAATCATTATTTTACAGTTTTAAGTTATTAGTGAGTGTTATTTTTAATTCAATTTGGTTTGTAAACAATCTAAATTGGAACTTTTCTGTTTTCAAATGTTTGGACTGGAAATTGGACCTGAATTCAAGTGTATGGAACATAACCTACTTTTTGGACTATTTATAGTGTATGAATCAAAATTCGGGGAAGAAACAGTTTTGGGCTGTGCATATTAATCCTTCCCCAATCATTTTAAAGAATTGTGTCTTGTTTATCAATAAATAAATAACGTGCAAAGCTCGGTGCCCTGATATTGAGTTATAATAGCTGCAATATTAGGACAATAGTGAACTCCTCATTATTTCTAGTGTATCAAGATATTGATCAAAAAATTTCAAGTCGACTAAGATACAATTAGCCATAGTAGATAATAAAAATCTGTTGTGAGTTTGAGATTTCCGAATTTTGTAGGTTCCAACTTTATGAAATTTAAATAGAAAATGAATACCTAACTTAAGTCAATGAGTAGATAGAATTTTTTTTAAACTTATAAAATTTGAAACAGAAACTGAGTAATCTCAATGTAACTAGAAGAGCTCTCCAATGGTTGGAGGACTACCTCTCAAACAGAACTCAATATCTCGAGTTAGACCATCACAAAGAAAACAGCATTATCCAGTATAAATCCTCACCCAGAGCAGTAAACAGAGGTGTGCCCCAAGGGTCTATACTCGGACCTCTCTTATTCCTTATATATATAAACGACCTCCCATATGAAATAGATAGCAGAAACAAGTGCATACTGTTTGCGGATGATACTAATATACTTGTACCACATAAAAATCAGGAGCCAAATGTAACAGTCGAAGCACTGAAAGAAGCCACTCAAAAATGCAATAGACTGAACCTCACTATAAATAAACAGAAAACAGTACACATAAAATTCCAACCTACAAACAATAGCCTGGAAGTTTCCCCAAATAGCCAAACCTCACATACAAGATTCTTGGGAATCATCATCGACCAGAACCTAACATGGCAGCCCCACATTGAACAACTAAGTAAGAAGTTATCGTCTGCAATCTATGTAATTCGATGCCTGACAAGTATAACAGGTGAAAAGACAGCACTAACTGCATATCATGCCCTGTTCGCTTCACACATGAGATATGGCATAGTTGCCTGGGGCTCAGCATCACAAATACATCTCAACAAAATACTAATTTTACAAAAGAGAGCACTTAGAACTATTCTTGGAATGAACATAACAGAGCACTGTAGACCACTCTTCAAAAAATACAAACTACTCACCGTGATCTCTCTGTACATCCTGGAAGCAATGATTCTGGCAAGGAAAGCTAAACCACAACAGCGGGGCGACAAGCATGGATACAGAACAAGGAATTCCAAAAACATAGGTACCTTCCACAACACCGACTGGAAAAATATAAAAGCTCACCAGCCTATGCGGGAGCCTACTTCTATAACCTGCTACCAGCTACCTTGGAGGCCCTGGAAGACGAAAGGCTCTTCTCTGCTGCATTGAAGCATTATCTGACAGCCAGGCCATATTATGCGCTGTCAGAGTACATCCGGGACCACACCTATCAGCATCTGGCAGGACGTGTGGCTGACAACATTCACTGACCTCCTCAAGCATGAGGAAATACTGACAATTCCCCGGTCACCGACTGTGGCAAAGACTGAACAAGTAACAAGTAAGTAAGGATCTGACACAAACAATTATTTTGATCAACTGCAATTTAAGATGGCGGCTAAAATGGCGAAAATGTTTTAAAAAACAGGGTTTTTCGCGATCAATTTTATACCAAAAATAGTCATCGATAAGCTCTATCAACTGCCACAAGTCCCATATCTGTAGCAATTTCAGGAGCTCTGCCCCATCTATGCTAAGTTTGATTTTAGATTCCCAATTATCAGGCTTCAGATAAAATTTCAAATGGAAAAGATTGAGAATAAAAATCTCTACAATTAATGTTCAGTAACATTTTCACCTAAAATTGAAAATAAGCTTGAAATTCGAGAAAATGTGATTATTCAATTGCAAACTGTTGATTCTATTAAATCATTCACTATGAAGAGATAGCAGACCTCGTGTGTCTCCAGAATTATTGTCCTGTCCCCAGCTGGCTCAGATCTTTGGATAGTAGACTTGAGATGCGCGTGAACACTAGCGTCATGTGATCAATAATTTTCATTTTTTGCAAAACAGCAAAGAAAAGTTGTGTGAGTGTGCCACACCAGATTTTTACATTTGTTATAGACTACAGTGAATCTTATAATATTCAACGTGACATTTGCAGTTTGCATAATAATGGTGATGTTCAATGAAAAACAAATTAGACCTTTACCTTCGATCTTGTTATGGGTGAATGGAGCATCTGCAATAGGTGCAACGCCAACTCTTTCAGGATGGAACTTAGCCGGAATATTCTTGCACTCCATTCTATAAAGAAGAATAATTCAAGTTTAGAAGTTGTTAATCAATTGGTTTCTACAATTGCTCACTAAAGGCGCAATGCCTTAGCGACGGCTCTAGCCGCGCAGAGGAAAAAAGTTGTTGGGAATAGCACTTTGGGAAGTAAATTGAAATAAAATGATTTTATAGCTTCTGACACTCAAGTTAGTTAGGTTTGGTATGGGTTGTGTAGGTTTAAAATCCATACAGTACCGTACTGATCAATGTTTATCACAAAAGTCGATGTATATTATTTTACTCCCATAGGTTGCAGTGTATGAGCTTTTCTAGAAGTGACGTGAGTTTTTAATTAGTATGAACAAACCAGATGATTTTTTGATGATCTTTCCATGCGATCAATTGATTACTGTAGATTCATACATTTGGAAAAAGGTGTAGCCTACCGTATTTTATTGCCATTTGGAAAGATATTCATCTGAAGAAGAACTACCTATTTAAATCATAAAGATTTATTGACAGACACCCACATAGTGCACTTTCTCAGTAATTTCAAGCAATAGAAAGATTATAATTAAGCAGGATATAGGCCTAGTTTACTAAAGCACAGTTCCAAGTAGAATGTAGTTTATGTTCCTCTTCATGCTCAAGTTACTTGTGTAAAAATAGTAATAATATTTGTTGTATGAAGTGCGACTTGACTTGAATTTCATATCAATTGTTTGTTTTATTCTGATTTGTATATTCAGATTGATCATTTAGTGTATAAATTGAAATGGACATACCTTACCTACATAATATTTGGACAATTACACAAAATTAGGAAATTGAAGAAGTTTTAGGCAATAGATGCTAGAGCACAAGATTTCTTTTTCTAGCCAAGTCAATTATTTAACTACAAATTATCTATTAATTTTCATGTAAAACGTTTGTTGGCTAATTGGTGAATAAAATTTGATTGGATTTGAAAAATTAGCCTGTTTTTTCTTTACCGACTATTGTATTGTTTGCTCTATCCAATAAATAAATAAGAGTTTTAAATAGATTAACATCCTTGCACTCCAATTCTAACCTACAAATTTGACTAACCTTTCATTTACTTCAAATGGTTTTTGTATACAGTATTATTATAAAAAATTACATCAATTCTATTCTTTACTTTTACTTCTCTATTGGAATATTTTGTCTTCTGAATAAAAGTTACATTTTATGGCCAACATTGGAGTCTTTCACCAAATCTCTATACGTAAATTCAATAGGTACCCAACTGAAAGCTTCAGTTGAAAATTGTAATCCTTGCTGTTCAAATTCTACAAAATTTAATTGCTGGCACAATTTAAATAGGCCTAATTGAATCACGCAACATAAAAATTGAGCTTATCAGATAAACTTTAGCTTTACTGTATTTGTATTATAAACTAGCCTACCTTTAAAAAATACATTTAAGAAAGAATAAGTGTAAAAATAAATACGTCAAATCTCAACAGACTGCATAAACATTCTATTATAGAGAATTAAAAGAAAACTAGCTTTACCTTCAAGAACAGCTCAAGACTGGCTATTACAGCAATTATTGCAAGAGGATAATTCTATATTCACTTTTTAATATTTTAGATAAGAAACTTAATTATCACTCATTCGAAAAACACTCAACAGTATACTAAATAAAATTACATTTTCATCACATAATAAGGTCCTAACTAAACATAAGACTGGAAGGTGAAGGTCTGTAGTGCTTGTAGTTGTAGGCTAATTTATTCAAAACTTCCATACTAATAATTTGGAAATTGGAAATGGAACAGATACTACATTGTACATTCTGTAACAGAGTATTGGAACAGATTATTATCCTCCTTGGAACAGTTAACAGTATGATCGAGATGGCAATGACAAAATCATATAAAAATATAACGGTTAATATTTTGACGGTTGAATAAATTTATTTGAGTGGACAAAATAAATTGAAGTTGAATGATTGATTATGCTAAGGATGTTGATATGAAATTTTTACAATGTGACACCAAAGTTCACCTTCGAATCTCGCTTCGAATCTCGCATGTGTTTGCCCGTTGCCGAACGCAATTGCAATTTGAAAATATCTGAAACTTTTCTCAATAGAGCAGAAGAGTGTCTTTGAAGGTTTAATTTTCGAGTGTTGGTGAATATCTAAGCAGTATAGTCGACAATTACTTATTTATTTTAAAGTTACTGTAGCCTACTGAAATCAACTTCTGTAGGACACATTTGCAAATTTCGGGTGTGCCAGAAACAGTTTCAACATTTAGACTACTTCATCAATATCTTACTGCATTATGGAGTTGGAAAAGAGAGATCCAATTACAATTCCTCCTACAAGACAAGTTGGTTCATCTTCGGGCATCTTCAAAATAGTTTATGATGCTGCTAAAAGTGTTTGCACTGTTGCAGTTATATATTTTTTCAGCTACATGAATTTCAGCCCAGCTTGGTTTCTTGCTCCGCTTATTTATTCTGTTATCAAAAATGAAACGAAAAAGATCAAAGAATTCAAGAGAAATGTTGCCAAAACCTCAGCATTGCAAAATGAAAAGGATGTAATTCTAGCAAGAATTGATGAATTACCTGCCTGGGTGAGTGATAAACATTTTTCCTTTACTGGCAATACAATTTGAAGCATAGAAATAAAATATTTAATAATTAATACAATATTTTATTTTTCAACTAATCATTGTTAAGAATTTGTAGTTGCAAACCAAATTTCTTAGGTTATAAATTCATAACAAGGTTAACCCTAGAAAGACAACACAAAACAAGCAACGCTTAAAGACAACATGGGGTTACGCATAACCCCAACTTTAAAATGTCTAAAAAATTACTACTAGACCATTTTCTCACAGTGTTTTTCAATTGTTTGATTCAAATTTGACAACTATGATATGAAAAACAAAATTAAAGCATTTTATCATGAACATATCAACACCTGAAAAAAATATAGCATGATTATCCTCATTACATAATATTCAACACCTAACTTATCATGATAATAATTATGTAGATAGAGTAATTCTTATTCCACCTACTATCACCAATTTCTATCACCTATTAAACTTCTACATCGAGTTTGTGAACCTAGATACTAAAGCACTACTTGTCTACATAGTAAGTTAGCGACTAAAAGTATCCCCATTAAAATGCATCTAAGATCTCGTCTGTCAAAGAGATGAGAAGCCTGTTTGAGTTTTTAAGCTAACGATCAATATTGTGTGTAGTACTGGAGTTGAGTAAGCTTACTTATCCCTGAGGCGAGAAACGTAGATGGTACCCCTCAAGGAAAGTTGCACTTTAGTGTAAATTGATAGGCCTACATTTCACTGTCTTGGCTATGCAATTTGAGAGATTGAATTGGCTGCAACTCAAAAGAACTTTTCTGGGCTGCAATTATTAGTAAAGTGAGCATCGCTGTAATGATTTCCAGCCTCCAACAGGAAAAGGAACCAGAAGAAGAAGATAAATGTTCTATTACTGTATTAAAGTTATATTTTTCATCAATCATTATAGATACCGTACCTACCTTGTTTAACCATTCAGCCCTTTCAACATCAGGGAAGTAGACCTGAAAAAAGGCAATGAGCAAGTAATATTTTATTATAATTAGAATATTCAAGCAGAAGAATAATAAATTATTAATCTTTAAATTTTATAAGAATGATTGCATAAATGTTATATAATTCACTAATTTATTGCATTAATGGAATCAACTTGTGATTAACTCATTCTTATAATAAAATTTTATAATAGCCTATTTTGTAAGAAAAAATTCACTCAACTTATCTTATTATTTTCATTCATTCCTAATGAATAATTATTGATTTTATCAATGTAGACTATGGTGAGGTCCTCGTAAAGTTCTTAACCCTTATGCGTAACCCCAGACCATTATATTTTCTGTTGTTACCTTGGCTGCAGTAAACTTGAGGATCTGGGATTTTTTTGTATTCTCTAAGTAGTCCATCTATTCATTCATTCATTAACTAGTCCATCAACTACCTGCACACGTGATTTAGAAGCTGTAAGTCGGTCAGAAGTGGGTGAAAAAAATCCCTTGGGGTTACGCGTAACCCCAGTTGTCTTTAGTGTATATTTTTGAATATTATTGATAAAGACGATCCAAATTATAAATTTCTAGTTGGAAATATGCTCATATTTCACAATGTAATATAACACAATATAACAAAATGATAATAGTATTTAAAGAGTATTAGGTATTATAGTATTAAAGAGTATTTGAAAGTATCATAAGAGCACATCATTGATAGGTTATCTATATTCACAATTAGATTCTTCAGCAAGCTCTATAGATTCTAAGCCTGCGTTTGCCTTATTATCTTATTCACCTTTATTATCACCTGTATTATTATCATTTTCTATTCTAGTTAGGCTATAATATATTTCAGAAGATTCTCCATCATTTCACCCATTTTACTACACTTTCATCATGTTTTCTAACAATTATCAATCCATATAACGCGAACTCACTTCTATTTTCATCTTCGTTGACTCACTTTTTTCAAATCAGGACCTTTCTCAATTGATATTATTTATAATCCAGTGACAAGTTATAAACATGTTTTTTCAAAGACTGGATACAAATCATCACAATCAAATATAAAATTATGGGTACTTCTGAGCTACTGCAAAAAGTATCAAATTTGGTGGCCCATTAGGTTATTGATAAATATTTATATTCATCCCGTTAATGAAATTTGAAGAATCACGTAAGAGACATCAAAAATAATATAATACTTGAAAGGTTATTCTATTTCCACTAACATTCAGTTCCCACGAGCGAGAATTAAAACTTCTGAGCTTATGCTTGTTTAAAACTAGTGAATACTCTTTTGGCAATGCAATAGTGTATGTAAAATCGCCTTCACTATCAATATCGGTAATTTTAAGGTGAATTTCACCATTATTGGGAAATGTAACTTTTGTTACTGCAAACCAATCAAAAGGAAAACAGTCGAAACCCCAATTGGCTTGCGGGTCTGCTTCTACAGACAACTCGTTGAAACTTGTGCAGTCAAAATAGTTAGACATCATGTTGTCAGTTCGGGCGATAAAGTGGCGCGTGCGCTCGCTCGCTCGTGAGCGTCTCCCTCCTCTAGACAAATGACACATGCGCTCTGCTCTCTGCAAGGTTCCCCTCTAAGCCCGATAACTCCTGCACCGAAAACCGTTACATTCCGTTACATGAAAAAATGTCTAGTTCGATTTATCATCTGTGACATGTGTTTACCCATTTAAATTCATCATAGTTCACTCTCTCTCATAATATGTCATCCTTTTACAAGATTTATGCAAAAACCGTTATATCATAGTCACATGAAAAATGTCTAGACTGAAATTTGAAGCAGCATGTGTTTAAATTCATTATAGTTCACTCTCTCTCATAATATGTCATCCTTTTACAAGATTTATGCAAAAACCGTTATATCATAGTCACATGAAAAATGTCTAGACTGAAATTTGAAGCAGCATGTGTTTAAATTCATTATAGTTCACTCTCTCTCATAATATGTCATCCTTTTACAAGATTTATGCAAAAACCGATATATCATAGTCAAAAATGTCTAGACTGAAATTTGAAGCAGCATGTGTTTAAATTCATTATACTTCACTCTCTCTCATAATATGTCATCCTTTTACAAGATTTATGCAAAAACCAATATATCATAGTCACATGAAAAATGTCTAGACTGAAATTTGAAGCAGCATGTGTTAAAGTTCATTATAGTTCACTCTCTCTCTCACGCAAGTGTTTACAAGATTTTATTGCCTCAGCTATTTCATCACAAACGCTTTTCACAGCGACTCCCATCTCGTTTTTCTTAATAAAATCTCCCATATCATTTTTAGTTGCGTACTTTTCTGCAATTTGATTAATCAGAATAGCAATAGCATCTTTTGTAATGAATTGTTCAATACCCTCCATAATATTAGCTTTTATTGCACTCGCCATTTCGGATAATCATTTTTCAAACTCTTCCTTTGTTAATGAAGAACTAGTCAATTTCTGCAAAGCAGATTCTAAATATTGCTTATCAATTGACGATGGATGTGTTTCATTTACTTTAGTAAAAATTTCTGTACTAAGCTGTTTTAATTTAGTATTGAGATAGTTTCTGTCCAACACCTCCAAATTCTTAATTTTATCTGATATGGCTTTTAATTTCTCATCTAAATAAGCTTTATCAACTTTATCATTGTTAATACTGAGCAACTGAGATGAAAAGCTGTCTGTTAAAGTTTTCACTTCTCCTAGAGCAGATTCTAAAGTTAGAGTTCTCTCTGCAATAGCTTTATCGATATTGGCACTAAAATTTTGTAATGAACTTAGAATATGTTCTCTTTCAATTATGCTCACTCCAATATTCTTTGTATTTTCCTAAACGAGTTTGGTTATTTGCGAATCTAAATAAAATTTCACAGCTTCACTGATTCCTTGTTGATTTATCGATTCGATTATTTTCTGTGTTATCGAGTCAATATCACACGTAAGATTAGCAACAGCACCGCTAGCACTAGCTGTATCAATTCGACCGAATCGATGTAGAGTCATCGTAACACTAAACAATTAGTTTTGCTTCTTTTAGCTCTTCAATTATAGACGCGATCTCAATATCATGTCCAGTGTTGCCAGAAGCTTTTGAGGAATAGAGTAAATTTAATCTTTCCACTAATTCGTCAAAATTATCAAAGTATTGATAAATTCTATCATGAGAATTATTTTTTGCAAATTTCAATAAACCCCATCCCTTCTAATTTTACTAATTTTTTTACTGGGAAATAACTTTTGAATCATTTGCGATTTAATTCCCTGATTTCGTTTAACATAGCCTCTTCGATCTAAATGTATGCCTGTAAGTGTTGAGATTTTTTTATACTTATCCAGATCTCTCTGATTATAAAGATTCAAGTTTGGTCTCGCACTGAATAATAACTCAAGTAGACCATGTGTTAAACGAAATCTTTCATTATTAATATCTATATAACCGTTATCGAATATTACTTGCTGATTTCCAATATAATACACGTCATCTTTAGAATTGTATGAAATTCCATAACTGATTGAATTATTCAATTTTTCCGCATGAAACGTTTATAGATATTGTGACAGCACATCATTGTTTCTGCTAGAACCAAGTAAACTGTTTTCAAATTTAGTCGAGCTTAAAAAATTGTCTGTTGAACTCTCATAGCTTTTATCATAACTCGAGTGGTCATCACCAATTTCCATACTCTCTTGTTCCTCTTTTACTTCTTCCTTTTTTGGTTTTACACCAGAGTGAAAACTAGATTTGTTTTTTCCCAGTTCAATTATGGGCTCTATCAACGGCGAGAGCGTTTTCCTATTGTATTCCTCCGATCGTCTTTCAAAATTAACTAAGCTTTTATGCTTGTCTCTGATTACTTTTCTCAATTTCTTAATCTTTTCGATTAAACCAACGTTCTTTCTATTCAGTTTTCTGCTGCTGCGTGTTTTAGACAACATGACTGCACAAAGAATTAATCTCTACTGAATGGTAAGAAACGTATCGAGCGAATCTCGGTACTTGCCGCTATTAATTCCACACTCGCTCATAATAGTTACAAAATTATGAGGTTTACGATTCCAAACTTTATGACAAAGTTTAGCGAAATCTTTATAAGAAATATCTCCTCCAACATGATCTCTGTGAATTAATTTCAGACTCAATAAATCTATCTTGAAGATTATAATCATATTTGCATTGTCCCTAGTGAAATGTTTCTGTGTAGCTCCATAACTCTGAATTAAATATGCAGTGTCAATATTACGATGTCGTCCCATAGTAAAATATTCTCTTATTTGAGGTACATGATTAAGTTGGAAGTCATCGAATATTACTAAAGAATATTCTGATATTTTGTTCGGGTGAGGAATACATTCCGAATTGCTGTTTATATGAAATTCAATATCCTTCATTTTTGAAAAGACTTTTCTCAAAAACAAGTACTTATCTTGATACTCGCTCTTCGTGTGCAAGTATATAGTTTTAAATCTCAAGCCATTCTTTGAAAAAATTAAATTAAATAGCAAATTGGTCTTGCCACAGCCTGAAGAGCCTATTATAAGGATCCTTGCATTATGAGGTAACAACTTACCATTTTTACACCATGTTGGCATTTCTTTCTCTCTTATAACATTGTTGAAATTTACTATCGGGATATTACTCATGTTAGTCACGTGTACAGCATGTGATCTGATAAGGAACTGATAAGTTATCAGGGAGGAGGGTGTGCGCTAGACACCACATATTATATCACATCGCCCGACAGGCGCTCGCTCGCTCTCCCACTGATAGAAGTTTCTCACTTCAACATATCGTTCCCTCTCTTTCCCGCACCCTCTTCACGAGAATGCATGATGTGTTCCCCTTATCTAAGCCTTACCAAATTATGAAAATGAAACTTCAGATTGAAATAAAAAGCATTTTTGATAAAGAGCTATTATATTTACACCAAATCTTTGACATATTTACACTGAATGGAATGTATTTACAATGAGATATTACAATAGATTATTTTTCATCTAATAGTTGATCTTTACTAATATAACTAGGCGTTGAAAATCCAATCCATTTCACTAACAATCCTTTTTTATCACGTTTTAATATTTTTTCAATCAAATACACTTGTCTCTCCGATTCGTTTAATTGTGTTTTTTTAATTTCTTCTGCATAAAACCTACCACTAATTTTTTCTCCGTTTAGATCTCGCAAGCTATACATTACAGGTTGAGAAGGAAATATAGAATGAATTACAAAATACTCTGCGCTCCAGTTTATGTTATAAGATTTATCGAAAAGAAGCCTCTTCTTTGAGATTCGTACAACATCTCCTAGCTTAAATTTCGGTTTTGAATTTTTCAATTTATATCGTCTATTGGATGCAGAATTCAATGACATTAAAACATGATTACGATCTTTCTTCCTCACATCCTTAGGTTTCATTCTAATGGATGAATGCGTTGTTGCATTATAATCACGAACTAAACTGTCTAGTTGCGATATCCAGTTTTTGGTTCCATGTTCAGTTAAATATCTATAAATTTTTGCTTTAAGTGTTCTATTAAACCTTTCAACTATGGAGGCTTTCTTATCACTAAAAACATGGTAATGTTTAATACTATATCTATCTAATAACGCTTCAACTTTTGAATTAAAGAATTCTGTTCCCTGATCTGTTTGGAACAGCTTAACTCCCTTATTTTTAGAAATAATTGGTTCGAGAGCGTTAAATACAGATTGGCTTGCCTTGTCTTTTAATGGTACACAATATGCAAATTTTGAAAAACAATTAATAACAGCTAAGATATACCTATAACCCTTATTAAAACGTGATAAACTTGTCATCTCAATAAGGTTGGCTTGAAGCAGGTCTTTTTCACTTTTCAGTTCATATTTGCAAGTGGCATAGTTCACATGCGGCACACTATGAAGCTCTAAAGCTAGCTTAGATCTAATAATATTCATGATATTTACAACAGTCAAATCAGTGGTGTTGGATGATTGTCACGGAACATACTGAGCAATCAGTTAGAGTGTTGTGGGCACTCTATAATGTCCAAAAGGGAGAGTGTCAACACCGTTCTCACCAATGTACCTCTTATCATCATAAGGACTCAAACAGATTTTTGCACATTCAACCTGATACATGGTGTGGTGGAACAAGAACTAATAACCAATTCATCAAAGTCGACAATAGCTAATCCATTTTTATTTTTTTTTTTTTATTTTTTGAAATATCTTTCTCTTCTACCATAATATTCTATGTTGTTAGTATGAAGACTTCCTTACTACTGTTCAATCAATTATATGTGTACATACTTAATCAGACTAAACCGGCTTCATATATTATTCTAACTTACACATACCTTTACAACTAGAGTAGCTTGGTTTAATTCAATAAATCAACATAGAATGAGAAGCATTATACAGCATTTATTTTTGATAATTTTTTACATAATTCAAGTATATAGTTTACATTCATTAAATATGGTATGCAATAATCAAAAATTTGTACAATATTGTCTTTATTTTTCAAACTTTTGTCAATAGTTATAATAATTTTGCATTTATTTATTTGTAACTTACAACTAATACATTTATTCCTTAAACCTCTACAAGTATTACTATTATTATTATTATTACAATTAATTTTCACATTCAAAGCTTTTAGTATTTAATAGTTTTATTCTCTCCTCAATTAACGAGTTCATCATAATTTCTGTAAAAAAGTTAAAGTTATAGTTTGTACAACATTGCTGATTCGCCACACATTTTCATAATTTCAAATGAAAATCTTACACTATCAATGTTTTTATCTGTTAACCTATCATCAATGAAATAATACATTTGAATATTCAACCAACCTAATGAATTACAATAGCAAAATTCAGGAATTTCCTTTAATTCGCATCTTCGATGTCTATCAACTATATTCTTATTTATAATATAACATACCTGGCTAGATGAGTTGGGTCTTGTAGCAACAGCTAACTTGATACCACAAGTCTTGAGAAAACGAGCAAACATGACTTGTAAGCTTCTCCCATACCCTGTTAAAGAGATACAGCCCTTGTCTCCTATCAGTCAAGAAGCGTAAGCTAGAACTGGATGAAATTGATCTAAAACGGAGGAAAACTGAGTTTTTTGAAACCACACAGTCATTTAGGGCACAGCATAAGCAGCTAGAAGAATTTGAGGAAGAAATAGAAAATTTGAGAGAGGAACTTGAGCCATATTTCCATTCACATTGGCAAAATTTTGATCTAAGTGGAGTGTACAATGTGACTGCATTTACTGTAAATAATAAAGGAAAATTTGCATATGTAGGTGTTTTAGGAGAAAAGGAAGGTTCGAAAAATGTTTACTTTGTAAAGGGGTGCCATAAAAATGTTTCTATTAATGCATACAATGCAAGAGAAGACCTTAAGAAAGAGGGTTATTTTCTACCAAGGGAAGAGAAAATTTGTGTAATTACAGTCAATGGTATGACAAGCTATAATGGTCATACATTTCCTAGAATAGAATCACTTAAGTTTCTGTCAGATGTATGGAAAAACTTGGAAGAAACTCCCTTCACACAAAAAGAAGTGGAGCAGTATAATAACATCACAATGCTGGAAATTAAAGGGAAAGTAAAAGTAGGACGGTGTAAAAGATTAGGAGAGTTACCAGAAGGTATAGAGTTAGTCATTACTGCTAAACGAGTGGAGGAGGAGGAGGACAAAGGAGGAGAACAAAGGACAATTTTTGTCCTCGGAGAAGAGGAAAATTGTCCTCGGAGGGTAATTTTTGTCCTCGGAGGACAGTTTTTGTCTTCGGAGGGGAGGATTTTTGTCCTCGAAGGATAAAATTAAAGTAAAAATGAACTTACATGTGTTGATTTCACAAAATGACAGCTATCTCCTCGCCTATGCTTCTCTCAGCTCAGGTAGCTCCTCGACTGTGGTTGTCTCAGCTCAGGTATCGTCTCAGCTTAGCTATCTCCTCGGCTATGCTTGTCTCAGCTCAGGTATGTTTCCCTCACGAGAGCTCAACTGGTTATGAGGTTCGGAACTCAATTTGAGAGGGTGAAAACACCTGCTAGAAGCTGAAATCCTCCATGTCAACTCACTTAAACATTTTTTGAATAGCATTCTCGAATGATTTCTAATATTATTAAATATTTCACAACATTTCAAGATAGAGGCTCGCTCACTCAATCATTTTTTGAATAGCATTCTCAAATGATTTCTAATATTCGAGAATGCTATTCAAAAAATGATTGAGTTAGCCTCTATCTTGAAATGTTGTGAAATATTTAATAATATTAGAAATCATTCGAGAATGCTATTCAAAAAATGTTTAAGTGAGTTGACATGGAGGATTTCAGCTTCTAGCAGGTGTTTTCACCCTCTCATGCTGAGTTCTAGATGAGAGTTTTTTTTCCCGTCTTCTAACACACATGTGCAAGGATGCTATTTGAAAAATGATCGAGTGTCAGTTTTTGTAATAGGAGAGAGAATACTTACAAACCGATAACGATGTGGGAGCACGTGTTGTTGGGGAGAAATTTGAATTTTTTTCGCCTTGTAGCACGCTTCGCTCTCGCTCACACGAGCCTGGAACAGAGAGAGAAACGTATGCTATATAAACAGAAGTGATGAGAGGAAAATTATCATTTACATCTGAGCCCGCTTCACGATGAGTTCTCCATCATACATCCTGTCGGATAGCCCGCCGCAGCGTGTGCTCAACTATTGGCAGCGCAAAGCTGCTGAGTCGTGTGCTGCTTCTTCTGCTGCTGCTGCTGCTGCTGCTGCACCTGCTCCACTGGTTCCAGCATCACCAGGTAGGGAGATCATCGTCGGGGACAGCCCTATTCAGCGCTTGGCTCCAGCACCTACCTGGGCACCAAGGCGTGCGGTGCTAGCTACCCTCACGAACAACATCAAGCAGAAGCAGGCCAAGCGGAAGTTGGTGTTTGAGGACGAGCCTGAGGTTAGCGGGGATGAGGAGGAGGAGCCAATCTACTCACAAACAAAGGTTAGTTTCAACAAATATTATTAACTTGTGTATGCACAGATTTTTTCCGTGATTGATTGTTAAAAAATCTGTGCATACACAAGTCTTTGATTATTTGATACGAATATTATTTGAATTGATTAGAATGCAAGGAATTTGAATTATGAGATATTATTGTTTAAAGTACTCGATCATGCATAAATGTTACCAATATTTCCTTGAAGTGATTAGAATGCAAAGGAAATATTATTTGAACTGCTTAGAAATGGAATTATTGTTTAAAGTACTCGATCATGCATAAATTATCTGATACAATATTATTTGGAGTGATTAGAAATTGAATTATTGTTTAAAGTATTCGATCATCCAACAATGTTAGCAATATTTCCTTGAAGTGATTAGAATGCTAAGGAAATATTATTTGAACTAATTAGAAATGGAATTATTGTTTAAAGTAACCGATCATGCATAAATTATTTGATACAATATTATTTGAAGTGATTAGAAATTGAATTATTGTTTAAAGTAACCGATCATCCAACAATGTTACCAATATTTCCTTGAAGTGATTAGAATGCTAAGGAAATATTATTTGAATTGCTTAGAAATGGAATTATTGTTTAAAGTACTCAATCATGCATAAATTATTTGATACAATATTATTTGAAGTGATTAGAATGCTAAGGAAATATTATTTGAACTGATTAGAAATGGAATTATTGTTTAGAGTAACCGATCATGCATAAATTATTTGATACAATATTATTTGAAGTGATTAGAAATTGAATTATTGTTTAAAGTAACCGATCATCCAACAATGTTACCAATATTTCCTTGAAGTGATTAGAATGCTAAGGAAATATTATTTGAACTGCTTAGAAATGGAATTATTGTTTAAAGTACTCGATCATGCATAAATTATTTGATACAATATTATTTGAAGTGATTAGAACGTTCATGCAACAATGTTACCAATATTATTTGAACTGATTAGAATGCAAAGGAAATATTATTTGAAGTATTCGATCATGCAACAATGTTAGTAATATTTCCTTGAAGTGATTAGAATGCAAAGGAAATATTATTTGAAGTGATTAGAAATTGAATTATTGTTTAAAGTAACTGATCATGCAACAATATTATTTCAATAACTGATAATACTCACTTTATGCAGAGAATGTCAATTCGATGATGACAATTTGATGATAATCGATCAATAATCTATTGATCTCTAGTATAATCTGAAACAAATAAGACACTAATCAAATATTTTTCAACAGAAACGAGCTGGAATGGAGCATGACTCCTCACTTGCCCTGCTAATGAAGGAGGTGGAGGGCGCGGGAGAGTTGGACTTTGTGCAACTAATCAACAAATCACAGCCAAAACCATGGATCCTGCTGAGGGAGTTGAAGGAGCACACTCCCTACCCCATCATCGGAGCTCGAGAGGACACAAACCAGCACAGCCGGCGTGTAATTTTAAAAATAAGGAATGCAGGAAGCAAATGTGAGGTGTATCTACCTCAAAGATTTGCTTCCTGCATACCAGAGAAAAAATAGAACATTTTAACATCAACTGTAAAAAATTATGTGTTGCTAGTAACACATAAGTCGGCAAATTGGTCGGATATAAAAATTGTTATTGCTTAACAATTTTTATATCTGTATACAATTCGTCGACCTATGTGTTACGAATTGTATAGATGTATGTATGTGTGAAAGTAGTATTAGTAGCGAATAAATTGTGTACATATTTGATAAAAAAATTGTTTTCAATTCTTACCTGTTCACAATGAATAGTAGAAACACACAGAAGAAGAAATGCTGGTTCAGCTGCTCTGTTGTGAATGATATTTAAATAAGGTGAGCACACCTTTTATAGTTTGTTGCAAGCATGCTCAGTAGTCTTTACCGCTACACAGCCGTACACCCAAGCGGCGCTGGCTTCTCGCTCGCTCCCTCCCACATCTGTTTTGGCACGTGTTCCTGCAGATGTGGGTGGGCGCACCTCCCCCTTTTCAAATTGACTCCACCTTTTCAGATTTGAAATAATATTCTTATCATTCAAGCAATGTATCATAATGTGTGTGAATTCATTTCCAACTCGATTGAAAATTAAACCAATTCAATTTTCTTTTGATTAAGTTGGTGTATTGATTAATTAACCTCAGTTAATGTTCAACCATTGAGTTGGAAGGTAATGAAAAATGGTATGTAGGAGAAAGCAGAGTTCGAGGAAACGAGGTAAAGGAATCTTGAGTTCAGCGGCAAGAGTTTTTAAAGGTGTGTCAGGTTTGGCAGGTAATGTGACATCAACTATTCTAAATAAGGTAATTGATAACCTGCAAGAGGAAATTCACCTCCCGGGGGGCTACGAGTGGTGTGGCCCGGGCACAAAGGTTAATGAATGGTTAAAGAGAGGTGATCAAGGTATAAATTCATTAGATAGAGCCTGTAAGGTACATGATATAGCATATACGCAAAATAGCGATAATAAAACTCGTAGCTGACAGAGCTCTAGCAAACGCTGCATGGGGCATTTTCAAAAATCCTCAAACACCCCTTGCCGAGAAAGCACTTAGCTATCTTGTTACAAACGTCATGAAAGCTGAAGTGGCGTTTGGTGGGTCTTTGAGAAAGAAGAAGAAGAAGAATGAGAGGAGAAGTTATAGTAATGATATTAGATGCAAAGCTATAGCTCAGTTGAAAAAGCATATTGCAGGAAAAGGGTATTTTTTGAAGCCTTTTCCTCAAATAACTAGTGGGGGGAGAGTTTTAATTCCACCCCTACCCCCATCATCATATGGAGTGAGTTTATTCCCTCAAAAACAAGTTAAGAAACGTAGAACAACAAAGAAGAGTAGGAAGAAGACAAAGAAAAGGCATGAATATTGAAGGAGAATTGAGTAATTATGATTTGATTGATTGGTCGAAATTATTACAGATTCAGCTAAGAGGCATATATATGCTAGATGCATTACCCAAAAAAAATTCTAAAAAACGAGAATGCCATTGTGAATTTAGCAAGGGAAAGCGAGGATGGCACACATTGGGTAGCATATAAGAAAGTTGGCTCTAATGTTTGGTATTTTGATCCAATTGGAAATTTACAACCGCCATACGAATTGGACAAATATTGGAAAAAAGAAAATGGAGTTAATATATTTCATAATGTAGAGCATATGCAACCATTAAATAGTGATTTTTGTGGGCATCTTACATTATTGTTTCTTGCAAATCAGTTGTAATTAAGTGTTTGTGCTGAACGCACACACACACACACACACACACACACACACACAAGATGGTTGTTATTACATTACGATCTAACACGAGTAACCTCTATGAACATTTACAAGAAATTATAGAATTGGATAAAAATTGTGAATGGGAAATTGGATTGATTAATTTTTCTAGTTACAATAGTATTGCAAACATTAACAAAGGAACAAATTCCAGCTTCAAATATGGCGATAGATTAATCGAGTTGGATACCGGTGCATATGAAGTTGAGGATATTATAAAATCTTTAAAGAATAAATTGAATATTGATGGGAAGAAGAATAAACTTATTATACGTGCAAACGCAAATACTATCAAGATTGAAATTCATTCTGATAAACCCATTGATTTAACACGTTCTGATTTGATTGCTAAGATACTTGGTTTTGATAATGTTGTTTTGCAGCCAAATAAATGGCATTATTCCAAACATTTGGTTAACATAACAAGCGTTGACAGTATTGTAGTTGAGTGTAATTTAGCATGTGGCAGTTACTCTGACGGAAAACAAAAACATATAATCTACGAATTTTTACCAAAGGTTCCTAGTGGCTATTTAATAAACGAAGTACCATCACCGATTATTTATGTACCTTTGAATACACATCGAATTCAAACTATTAATGTAAAGGTAACAGACCAGAACGGATCGTTTATTGATTTCCGTGGAGATACAATTACAATTAGGTTGCACATATGTGAAAAGTAATGGGTTATCTTATTTTCAACCCGCGCACAAGTAATAATACGTGCATGCACAATCAAGTCATTAGAGAAAGGAACGCGATAGCGTCAACACCTAAAAACAAATGTGCTTTGTCGGCTAAAAGCGCGAGAATATTAGAAAAGTTGGGTTTTATAGTTGATTGGCGAAATGTCAGGAGGAGCCGCAATTAGTGAAATTCTGGATGTGGAGACAGACCTTCAGTTTTATAATGATATTACTAAATTCCAATTTCACACTCATACAGTTTATTCGGGACAGGAAATAAAAAACTCTGACAAGGCAAATATTGGCATAAATTCTTTAGATGTCTATTCTTTACCTTGTAAATCATTCATATTGATTGAGGGAACAGTTAACTGTACAAAACCGGGAACAGACCCAGCTGATGCACCAGTTGCGGCAGACTATAAATTAAGCAGTAACATAATCGGCAACCTTTTTGATGAAATACTATATGAATTAGCAGGTCAGCAAATTTCTAAATCAAGATTGATTGGATTAACATCCACAATTAAAGCTATTCTAGTTTATTTATTTAGCGTATGGCAGTATACACAACACATTTATGATCACAAAATTCGAAAAAAAAGAAAACAATAGAAAATTCATATATAAAACTAATTAAAATATCTTAGTCACTTTTGACCTGGAAATTAGAGGCATGCTTCCAGGGTATTTAAGTAGGCTATTGATGCTGGTTTAGCCACCAGGAAATCTTCATGTGCACCCGTCTATGCTGATCTGGGACACTCCTCCACTATGTGTCTCACAGTCTGGACTGCTCCACACTCACAGAAAGGGGAGTCAGCCTTCCCCCACTTATGCATCAGATAGGCACATCTACCATGATGAGTTCGTACCCTATTCAATGCCGACCATGTTTTACGAGGCAAATCGAAGCCTGGTGGCCTTTTGGCTACAAATGGGATATCAATGTTCTGCTTTGCTGACCACGCTTGTTGCCAGGCCTCAGTTAAACGGAAACCTGAATCTAAGGCTGTAATTGCGTCCTAACCGGTGGCTTACGAGATTGCAGACGGCTCTGATTGGCATCTTGTATATCCTCATGTATTGGCAGGCTTCGATTTTCCTGTATCTTCTTGTACTCTCTAGTGAGGGCATTCATGCGTCGAAGATTTGGGGGTGGGATGTGACTCAGCACCGGGAGCCATTCCACAGGGGTAGATTTCAGAACACCACCTATCATTCTCATTGAGTTATTTAGCTGAACATCAACCCTATGAACATGAGAGCTTTTCATCCAGACTGGAGCACAGTACTCAGCAGCTGAAAAGACAAGGCTTAGGGCTGTAGAGCGTAATGTAGATGCTGAAGCTCCCCATGATGTTCCGCAAAGTTTTTGCATAATATTGTTTTGGGTTTTTAGTTTTTCTGCTGTCTTTGTTAGGTGCTCTTTAAATGAAAGTGTCCTATCAAGTATCACACCCAAATATTTTGGAGCCTTATTGTGTTTAAGGCTTCTATTCTCGAATTGAATTCTTAGCTCTCTGTTAGCTTCTCTATTGTTCAGGTGGAAGCATGCAACTTCTGTTTTGCTGGCATTTGGTTGGAGACGCCATCTTCGAAAGTACCTACCCATCTCTCTCAAGTCATCTGTAAGAATTTTCTCTGACTCTTCAAATGATTTACACTGTGTTGATAATACCCAGTCATCAGCATAGCCATGTTTTCTAGACAAGGTTTCTGGCATGTCAGCAATATACAGACTGAACAAGAGAGGGGCAAGAACTGAGCCCTGAGGCAGACCATTCTTAAGTTTTCTTTGTGAGCTTATATCAGATCCAATGATGACTTTGAAAGTTCTATCACTCAGCATATTATTCACAAGACGAGCTGTTATTTTACACTTGATCACTTTTAGGAGCTTATAGATCATACCTTCTCTCCAAACAGTGTCATAAGCTGCTGATAGATCGATAAAGGCAGCAGATGTTTTCAATTTCTTCTGGAAACCAGCTTCAATGCATGTTGTAAGTGATAGAACTTGATCAACACAGCTCCTGTTTGGTCTGAACCCAGCCTGCTCAACAGGTATGATTTCAAATATTTTCTGGCATACTCTATTATAGATTAGCCTCTCCAGTAGTTTATACACCACCGACAGTAATGCAATTGGTCTATAGTTTTTTGCTGAGTTTGCTGGTTTTCCTGGTTTCAAAATTGCTATAATCTTTGACTGCCTCAGCTCTTTGGGTACATTGCCAGTTTGCATAACATCAGTGAAGAATTTAGCCAGCCATACCTTTGCATATTTTCCACATTTAACTAGAAATTCTGGGTTTACACTATCAAATCCTGGTGCTTTTCCAGAAGCTACATGCTTGAGAGCTGATGCGATTTCTTCTGGGGTGAAAGGTAGACTGAATTCACTCTCTGTTGCCTGTCTCTTAAGTTGGCTCAGCTCATGTTTTATTTTGGTCGAGTGTTCTCTGTCCACTTGTGCTCTGGATGTTTCCACTATGTGAGATGCTATTGAGTTTGCAGAGACATCTGCTTTTTGTCTTTCCATGGGTGCTCCACTGCCCAATTTCCTTAGAAGAGCCCATGCTTGTCGACTTGGTTTGGAAGTTCATGTTCTCAACCACATTCATCCATTTCTGTTTTCTTGCCTCATCAAGACTATGAAGGAGTTCATCTGCCACCTCTTGCTCACCCGTCTCCAAGAAGGTTTGATAAAGTTCATCACTATTCTGGGACCAGCCTGGAATATATTCTCTGCGATATCCTCTTGGGATGCACTTTTTAGCTGTACTAATGACTGCCCCAACAAATCGTTTATAATTTTTACTTAGAGGAGGTATCCAACCCAGGCATTTATCAATTTCTTTATGTACCTTTCCCAGTCAGCTTTTTGGAAGTTCCATCTTGGATGTGGTGTGGAAGTCACAAGTGGGACCTGGTGACCTATTTCTATGAGAACTGGACGATGCTGACTGTGTGGAAAGTCAGAGAGAACTCGTCTGGTGATTGGAAGTGGTTGGCCCTTGTTATCACATGAGGAAAAGCATAGATCTGGATTGTATTCCTGCCTCCAAGCTGCAGATTTAAATGTGAACCGGTCTTTTGCATCAAACACAAGATTGAGATTTCCACTTTCAGCCCATTCCACCACAACTTCACCATTTGCATTGCAGTCCCTATACTTCCACTGTTCATGGTGACTATTGAAATCTCCTAAATAAACTGCAGGGTGAGGCTGAATTGGGATCACTGCAGTTGGCCATGGGGTGTTAGGTGGTTTGTAGATGTTAGTCACTGTGATATTTCCTATATTGACTACAACAGCATTGATGTCATTGTCTGTTGAGGTGGAGATTAGGGTGGCATTGTCTATATTGCATCTCACATAGGTTGCAACTCCATATACATTATGGTATGTAGCACCAAGTAGGTCATAGCCAGGTATAGTACCTCTTCCTTTCAGCTGATCCTCAGAGCTACAGTGTGTTTCCTGAATGGCAACCAGGTCAATGTTGTCTTGTCTCAAACGCTTTGAAAGATATTGACTTTTAGAATAGCTTATACTCTCTACATTCAAATGGCAAATCCGGACTGAAGGCCCAAGATTTCTTGTCTGGTAGTCCTTAAAAGAACTTTTGAGTTTGAAATTGGTATGTGATTTTAAATTTATAGTGTTGTGTTGTGTTTGGTCAGGAGAACTAAAGTTTGTCTGACCGCCAGCTAGTGCTAGTCCATTTAGCATTATCCAAGGTGCACCGTGTGGGGGCGGACTAGCGTTACACATACTACTCCCCATGCTACTTACACATGCTATTCTAGTGAAGAATACTCTCGATAAAAACACATATCACTTGGCTGGTTTTGACAGAGCAGGATATGAGCTAACAGATAATAAATTCACTTTCTGTGTACCGCTGAAATTAATCCTCCCGTTTTTTGAAGATTTTCAAAGAATAATTTTAAATTTGAAACAGGAACTCGTCTTATTGAGGTCACCGACAGACCTAAATTGTGTTGAGTCTACAAGTGGAACAAGCGTTAGTGTGAAAATTACAAAACTGCAATGGAGAATGCCCTACATAACTTTAGAAGATCATATAAGACTGAAATTTTTGAGACTACTCTATGCTGACACTCCACTGAAATTAGGTTTCCGTCATTGGGAAATTTGTGAATTACCAAATTTGCAAAATTCACTTAACCATTCTTGGGCAGTTCGTACCACATTGAGTTTTGATAGTCCAAAATACGTTATAATTGCATTTCAAACTGATCGTAAGAATAAAATTAAAAAATCAATATGTAATTTCGATAGCTGTGGTATTTACAATGTTAAAGTATATTTGAACAGCGAGTATTATCCATATGAAAATCTGCTAGGTAAGAAGGAGGTATTATACCGCATGTTCCTGGATTTCGCGCCCTCGTATTATAATCATTCAATCAATAGCGAACTCGGAACAGAAATTGACTTTAAAACGTTTTGTGAATCAACACCGCTGATTGTTGTAGATTGTTCACACCAACCAAGTCATTTGAAATCATCGACAGATGTTCGTATTGAAATGGAATTTAATAGTGCAGTACCTGCAAATACTTCCGCGTATTGCGTTTTAATTAGCGATCGTGTGATGGAGTACACACCTCTGACGAGCATGGTGAAAGAAGTTCAGTAATTTGCGCACCGCCTATATAAGGTGTGCATTCTGCTCAATTTAGTTCATTATCAGTTTCACCTTTGAACAGACAACATGTCCTATTCTTTGTGTTCTGATATTTTGGACAAGCCACAAACTCGCTCTATTGGTATTCAGTGCGATCTTGATAGTTTCTATTATGAAGCAAGTACACCGAAGCCGCTGCAGGTGGAGGAGGAGAAACGAGAAGAGGAGGAGGGGAGGGAGAAAGACGAAGGATTCAACGAGCCCGCCGAAGATAAAGAAGTGGACAAGGAAGCGAGTGCGAAAATTGCTACGGTTGATCTTCACTGGTTTAAACAAGATTGTAATCAAATTATTGTGAAAGAACTTGCCATAATTGATCAGTTTAATAATTATATTGTGTTCCATTTCAAATCACCATTTGCAAAGACAGAATTGAGTGCAAAATTGTATAACGATGTAACATGGTTAGAACGTCACTATCATAAAATAAAATGGGAAGATGGAGATTTAGAATACAGTGACTCATTAATATGTGATTACCTTGCAGGTTATGAGAAAATTTTCATAAAAGGAACTGAGAAAGCAAAGTTTTTAAGAAGATTGCATAGCAACGTTCAATGTATACCAGAGGATTTTCCAAAACCTGATTTCAGCTTTTTCACTAGTTCATGGTGTTATGCTGTGTGTAACATTCATAAAATAGACCACATTCTCGCTGTGCTTTATTCTCTGCGCAACATTATAATTCTTTGTTGTTTAAAAATATGTAACAAACAAATAATTTCTTGTGCGAAAACAATCGAATGCAAAGTATGAAAATGGCGCTGATGTACACGAATTCACAGAAAAGAAACTTTGCTCGTTATGGATTCTTCTACAACGGAAAGGATTTACAGTGTGTTTATTGCATGCATGCATTGAGACTGCATAAAGCACGTACATGTTGTCTGTCGACAATTAATGAAGAAAGACCACTTAATTACTCTATAATAGTTCCTGCCTACACTTAGTTTTGTTCATTCGCTCAACAACATGGATCCAAGAAAGTGGTTGGCTGCCGACAACGAATTGGAAGTGAGGTTAAAAAACTGTATCGATTGGTACGATGAGTGTGAAAGTGCAATTAGGAAATCAACTCGTGAAAATTATAGTTTGGCGAAACAATTGAAAGAGATTTTTCTAAGCACAGTTAATTTAAATGACATAAGAGACTATCTATGTTATTATCGTCCTCATAATTTGTGTATAGATAAGCTAATTAAAATTGAAGACAAAATTATGAATAGTTGTGCTGCTGAAATGTGTAAATAAATGTTTTCTGCCTTCAAATGATTTTTCATTCCAATATCCCATTCACGATTTTTAGTTTAGTATCTGCTTAGAGCTAGACCTGACAACACGTGTGGTGTGATCTTTTTTATACAGACAAGACACGAGCCCCTATAACACGTGCATCTCATCAATTTAGAAAGAGAGATATATCTTTCTCTCTTTTCACCCCCCTCATCTATAGTGAGAGACACATGTCAAACATCTGGGAAGCCGTTAACATGCAGTGTTATGGTTTTTCAAAATTCAAAAAATTAACTCATCTCTTGATGTCAATTTCATTTAATGAATTTGATTCAATTGCGAAGAATATTAAATTTTCAACAGGATGTCAAGATGTTGATTTACCGTTAACAAAAACAGAAAATGTACACTTTTCGATTTTATCTGAGATTTTTGAATTGCTCGATATTCTAGACAGCGGTCATCTACATTATGATTGTACAAATGATTCAGCATTATCTGTTGTTAAAAATTCCGATGAACTTTGGAAATGCTTGTACGATATTGCAGATAAAAAATGTAAAAGAACTTGGATCATTGTAGAGATTTACTAGTATAGCATTAGATGTGAGAGAGAGAGAGAGAATTTCTCAATTCACTAGTATAGTATAGATGTAGAGAGAGTCATTGACCTCACTCTGGATTCACTAGTATAGCATTAGAGAAAGGGATTCACTTTAATCTGTCAGTATAGCAAAAAGGATTCACTTTAATTTGTCAGTATAGATATAGAGAGGGAATTTTTCCCCCTCAAAGGGAAATTTTCCTTCACTTTATTCATCCCCCTCATCTATACTGGGGAAGGGGGAGAATTCCTCAATTCACTTCAATCTGTCAGTATAGCAAAAAGGATTCGCTTTAATTTGTCAGTATAGCAAGAAGGATTCACTTTAATTTGTCAGTATAGCATTAGATGTAGAAATATGGATTCACTTTAATCTGTCACCAAGGGAATTTTTCCTCCTGAAAGGGAAATTATTTTTTCCCTAAGGGAATTTTTCCTCATGAAAGGGAAATTTTTTTTCCCTCACCTGGGAAGGGGGAAGGGGAGAGAGAGAAAGATATATCTCTCTCTTTTCAACCCCCTCACCACCACTGGGCAGGGGGAGGGAGAGAGAGAGAGATATATCTCTCTCTTTTCAACCCCCTCACCACCACTGGGCAGGGGGAGGGGGAAATCTATTTTTAGAACACCCCCCACCCACCACGCGGGGGGAAGGGGAGAGAGAGAGAGATATATCTCTCTCTTTTCAACCCCCTCACCACCACTGGGCAGGGGGAGGGGGAGAGAGAGACATATATCTCTCTCTTTTCAACCCCCACACCACCACTTGGCAGGGGAAGAGGGAAATCTATTTTTAGAACACCTTCCTCTACTAGAGTTCCCAGTGTCGCTCTGGGCCGGCTAAACTCAGTCGGCAACTAGGGTGGGCCGCAGCAGGGGACGGGAGTCTTGGTGGGGCATCCATCAACCACCCTCGTTCGAGTCGGGGGTTGAAACAGGGTCTTGAGTGTTTTGGAGAAATGTTTCCCTCTTTTAGGAAAGGCCCCTCTTTTGCTTTCGCACTGCCAAACAGGGTTGGTCGCGGAATGAAGGGAGTAGAAACGTTGCGGTGTCAGCCGTGAGAAAGATCTTCGTGTCATGACTAAGTCTTAGTCCTTGGGCACCAGGTGTCTTCCTGGGGTCCGGATTGGTCGCGGAGCTCTAGCAAAGGCTTTCCCTAGCCTTTCTAGAGGTCCTCTTTCGATTCGGTGTTGAATCAGTATGTTGCGGCGGCTCGCGCTCCAGACTTTTCTAAGTCCTAGTCGCCGGGTACCAGATGTCCTCCTGGGGTCCAGATCGGTTTCGGAGCTCTAGCAAAGGCTTTCCCTAGCCTTTCTAGAGGTCCTCTTTCGATTCTGTATGGAATCAGTACGTTGCGGCGGCTCGCGCTCCAGACTTTTCTAAGTCCTAGTCGCCGGGCACCAGGTGTCCTCCTGGGGTCTGGATCGGTCGCGGAGCTCTAGCAGAGGCTTTCCCTAGCCTTTCTAGAGGTCCTCTTTCGATTCCGTGTGGAATCAGTATGTTGCGGCGGCTTGTGCTCCAGACT